>NC_085016.1:24849854-24852354 GCF_963854185.1 Sardina pilchardus | reverse complement strand
ACACTGACTCAGTGAAGGCCATTTGTCAGAGTCCAGGCCTCTCAGCACAATGGCCAGCAGTGTGTGGAGTCCGTGCTGTAATGTGTTAGGGCAGGGTGTCCATAATGACAACTCATTCACTCTGATGACTTAAGCAAATGTTTAAGCTGCCCACTAACGCGCTGGACACAGCACAGGACAGGGGCTCTGCTCTCTCTCTCTCTCTCTCTCTCTCACACACACACACACACACACACACACACACACACACAGAGTTGTCCACTGCGCTGACCGGAGCCACAATCAGCTGTTTGTGATCCTCCAGAGGCCAGGCAGGGCCGGCAACGGGGCGGCCCCGAGGAGAGAGCCCCGTGGTGGGGCACAAAGGCCTGCCTGTGCAGGGGCCCGGAGCAGGAGCAGGGGCCGGAGGGATGACTGGAGGGGTCAGTCTCGGGAGGAGAGAGCGCCTTTCACTGGACCGCTACCGCCGCGGCAGCCCACGCTGTCAGTGCTGACCCCTGCCAGTCAGCCACACCTAAGTTACAGTCAGCGAGCACACACGCGTGCGCACACACACACACAAATGAAGCCCACACCATCAGCACTGACCCCTGCCAGTCAGCCACGCCTAAGTTACACCACACACACACACACACACACACACACACAGACACAGACACAGACACACACACACACACACACACACACACACACACACACCCCCAGTAAAAAAAACCATACATACATTTATAATTCAAATTCACAAAACACAGTCTGTCTCTCACTCTCTCACACACACATCAATCACTCACAGAGTCTATATAGTGCCTGTGAGCAACACAGAGTTGAGTGCAGCACTGTTCCCCACCTACAGGGGGCAGCAGTGGTCTACTTTCCCAGTGCTGAGGACCGAGAGATAGATACTCGCTCAGAGAAAAATACTGATGGAGAATCAATATGGAGCGGACAGAGAAGAAAGAGTGGAAGGGGGGGGGGGGCGGTGATAATGAGAGAGGGATGGAGAGAGTAGGGATGGGGAGAGAGAGAGAGAGAAAAGATGGATGGATTGAGAGAAAAGAGATGGATAGACAAAACAGGAAATGTTCTTATCCCTCTTAGCCTGACACTGGCAGCTCTGACAAACAGGTGCTATTAATACACCATTTCCATCCTCTCTCTCTCTCTCCATCTCTTTATCCCTCTCCATCTCTCCATCTCTTTCTCTTTCTCTCTCCATCTCTCTATCTCTCCCTCTAGTCTAATGGCAATAGAGTGGTTTTCAATCTGGAGTGCGGAGCTCAAATTCATGTGTGGAGATGAAACCCAGCCCAGAGAGGACGATGAGTCAAATCAGAAGAGACTCGTGACTGTGGGAGGGGGTTTATTCATACCTGTGCATACAGTATGTGTGTGTGTGTGTGTGTCTGGGTGTGTATATATGTATGTATGTATGCAATTTCTTTTTTTCTCTCTCTCTCTCTCTCTCTCTTGCATGATAATAAATGCAACAGCAGCACGCAAAAACAATACACACACACACACACACTCACACTCTCTCACACAAACCCATACTGAGAATTAACTTCACAGAATACATATGCGCACATACATACACACACAAAGGTGACCAGCCTGTGTGTGTGTGTGTGTGTGTGTGTGTGTGTGTGTGTGTGTGTGTGCTATCAGTGATGGGGGAAGGGGGGTGGGGGGGGTGAGCATGTCGTCCTTGTGTGGCAGTTTAATCCTTCCAGTCCCTGCACATCACACACACCAACACACACTCACACACACAGACTGGAGGGTTCTCACCTGGTTCCTCAAGGATTCTCATCATGGTGAATGAGAAGAGAGGAGGTCAAGTGCCACCCACAGTGGGAGAGGAAGCTGGGTTCTCACTACGGTTCTCACCAGGGTTCTCAATACACCACCACTTTGATGGGTCTGATAGTAAACTAGTAACAGTTCATGGACAGGATGTCCTTGTAGAAACATCCATGATGTAATCATGTTCAACCGTGTGTGTGTGTGTTTGTTTGTGTGTGTGTGTATGTGTTTGTGTATGTGTGTATGTGTGAGAGAGAACGAGAGAGCTGTGTGTGTATGTGAGAGAGTATGTGTTTGTGTGTGTTTATGGCTGCTTTGTGGAGATGACTGTGTAGATGAACACAGGACTACAGAAAGAGCTTTCAGCACCTCACAACTGCATTAGAGCACACAGCAAGATGAGACCAATGAAGAGATAGAGAGAGAGAGAGAGTGTGTGTGTGTGTGTGTGTCTCAGAGAGAGAGAGACAGAGAGAGAGAGAGAGAGAGAGAGACAGAGAGGGAGGAGGAGGGGACCTTGGGTGTGAGTGAGAAAGAGAGACCTTGTGTGTGTGTGTGAACGAGAGAGAGAGAGAGAGAGAGAGAGAGAGAGAGAGAGAGAGAGAGAGAGAGAGAAAGAGAGTGTATAGTATGTGCCAGGGAAGCAGGAGGACACTAGAAGAAGGGTAGTAAAGCAAAGGATTGTGGGAAAGCAGAC
>NC_085016.1:24824854-24837354 GCF_963854185.1 Sardina pilchardus | reverse complement strand
CCAGTGACTATCAGAAGAGTTAACATGAGAGAGGCGTCTTTTGAAACAAACACACACTCACTCTCTCTCTCTCTCACACACACACAGACACACACACACACACACACTGGTGGTGGTTTCTAAATGTGCAAATGTGCACAAGCTGCTGGGGTGTGTAGTTGTGAGACACTCCCTAACATACACTGGGGGTGTGAGGAGACAGGCGAATGAGCTGGAGATTGGTTAAAGTGCGCACACACACACACACACACACACACACACACACACTGGGGAGACATTGCTCTCACACCCAGCCTTTCATTAGCGAGCTAATCCACTGTATCAATGTTAGCGAGGCGTCGTTAGCACAGTGCGGGGCAGCCAGGCTACAACTCCACTTTAATGCCCACTCTAAAGGAAACGGCAGGGAAGAGGCAGAGGGGGAAAGCTGGGCATTAAGGCTTTGGGAGTGAATGCAGAAAATGTGAATGTGTGTGCATGTGTGAAGGGGTGTGTGTATGTGTGAAGGTGTGTGTGTGTGTGTGTGTGTGTGTGTGAGAGAGAGTGTTTGTTGGTCTGAATGGATGAGTGGTGAATTATGGATTGTATGTGAACCTGCTAGTGTGTAAATAGCCCTACTAGCATGTGTGAGTGTGTGTGTGTGTGTAATTAGGAGTGCTGGGCTATAAAACCCCTCTTGCTGTGTTAACCTGATCATTGCCTGCGTGGCACTGATAGGACTTGTGTGTGTGTGTGTGTGTGTGTGAGTGTGTATGTGTGCGATTAGGAGTTAGGCTGTAAAACCCCTCTTGAGTTCACGAGGCTGTGTTAACCTGAACACTAATGGGGCTTTGTGTCTGTGTGTGTGTGTGTGTGTGTGAGAGTGAGACAGCGAGCGAGAGAGAGAGTGTGTGTGTTAACCCAATCATTGCCCACATGGCACTGATAAGGCTTTGTGTGTGTGTGTGTGTGTGTGTGTGTGTGTGTGTGTGTGTGTGTGTGTGTGTGTGTGTGTGTGTGTGTGTGGTGTTAACCTGATCATTGCCAGCGTGGAACTGATGGGCCTTTGTAGGCTGACAGCCCTTATTTGCATTTCAAAGGCCTGGCCCTACAGTGTCTGATCACTGGCCAACAGACCTGTGGCTCTCTCTCTCTCTCTCTCTCTCTACCCTTCTCTATCCCCTCATTATCTCTCTCTCTCCCTCCCTCCCTCTCTATCCCCTCATTATCCCCTCGTCTGTACCCTCTCTCTGTCCTTTACCCCTGCTCTCTCTCTGTAATCTTCCCTCGCTTGTTTTTCTCCTCCTCTGCCGTCTCACTCCCTCACTCACTCCCTCCTTCCCCTCTTTCCTTCTCTCACCTTCTCTCTCTCTCCCTCCCTCTGTCGCTCTCTTCTTCTTCTGCATCGTGCCAAAGATCCTTTTGGGAAACGCTTGAGAGAGGGAGGGAGGGAGGGAGGGAGGGAGGGAGAGACGAAAGGAGAGGGGGGAGTAAAGGGGGATGAGAGAGAGAGAGAGAGTAGTGAAGAGGCAGCAGAGGTAGAGATAGAGGTAGAGAGAGTAGAGCAGGGAGTGAGGTAACAACAGAAGAGGAGAGGGGGAAAGAGAGGGGGATAGAGAGAGGAGGAGGGAGGGAAAAGAGGGGGATAGAGAGAGGAGGAGAACAGGAGAGAGGTAGGCAGAGAAAAAAGCTGAAGAATGAAAGGAACAGAGGGGAGAGGTAGAGTGATGGGCACAGAGAGGGAGACGGAGAGAGAGAACAAGAGAATGAGAGAGAGAGGGAGCGAGAGAGAGCGCGTAAGAGAGAGAGAGGACACAAGTGCACCCCCTCCTCAGTACTGAAGTTGGTTGCCATGGAGATGCCACTAGGAGTGCAAGCCTGTTTTGGGCTCACATATCTCCCCTCTCTTCTCCCCTTCTTTTTTCTCTCTTTCGCCTTCTTTTCTTCTCTCTCTCTCCCTCTCCTTCCCTGCTCTTCCTCTCTTTCCCCTCTGATTCTCTCTCTCTCCCTCTCTTCCTCCCTCCCTCCATCCTTCTCTCTCTCTCTCTCTCTCTCTCTCTCTCTCCCTCTCTCCAGAAGTGACCCTTGAGCAGTGTGGATCCGGTGCAGTCCGACTCCTTCAGCTGCACTCCAGTGGCCCTCCACACCCTTGACCACACCAAGGGAGCTGAGCTGCTAGAACATTCTCTCCTTCCCCCTCTGACCCTCTCTCTCTCTCTCTCTCTCTCTCTCTCTCTCTCTCTCTCTCTCTCTAACACACAATCTGTGTCTTTGTCTCTCGTTCTCCTTGTTCTCACTTCGGCTTTTTCCATCTCTCTGTCACAGACACACACACACACACACACACACGTCTCTCTGACCCCCCCCCACCACCCCCAATCTCTCTGTCCCATATGCCCACACACACCACACACAACACCCACACGCTGACACAAACACATGCCCACACATACACACACACACACACACACACACACACGTCTCTCTGTCCCCCCTTCTCTCTCTCTTTCTCTCTCTCTCTCTCTCTCTAACACACAATTTGTGTCTTTGTCTCTCTTTCCGCCCGTTCTCACTCTGATCTTCTCCATCTCTCTGTGGCTGCTCTTTGACGTGTCCCTGCACTATATGCGGACGCTTCTCAAACGGATGTCTGACCCTTCGGGTGACTCGTATAGGCTGGTTACATGCGTACATTATGCGCTCATACAGTATGTGTGAACAGAGTCTCTGTGTGGTTGAACAGGTTGAACGGGGTTGGACACACACATGAACAAAATCTCAGCATGTCCTTTGCGTCGTTCAGACATGAGCTCATTTGTAGAGCATAATGTTCATCTGAAATACTAGGAGGGGAGTAGTGCAAGAGCCGGCTACAGTAAGTGCGGAGTCCCAAATGTCTGGTTATGTAGTTCAGATTGATATCCACAGAACATGCAGACTTATACATACTGTATGTCTGGAAGCAGCTTGTCACACACACATACACACACACACACACACACACACACACACACACCCCTTTCTCTCTCTCTCTACCGTGCTGTGTGCCTGATTTCAGAGCAGAAGAGGAAACCAGGAACGGCCGTCAGCGCCTAAGCGAATGAGGAAGCAGAAAAAGGCACGCCGAGCAGTTTTCACGCCAAGGTGAAAAGAACAGGAACGCTTCATTTTAGCCATGACATCGCAAAAATCTCTCCCATGCTCTCTTGCTATCGTCGCTTGCTTGCTCTCCATGTTCCACTTTATTCTCTCCATTCTCTCTCTTTTCTCGCATGCATTCACTCCTCTCTCTCTCTCTGGCCCCTTTCCTACCGACAGGGAAAATAGTGATGTTGTTGAGAAAAAACATGTATCATCAGTCTTACAGGTGTGTGGGCGAACATCTCCACTGTGTGTGTGTGTGTGTGTGTGTGTGTGTGTGTGTGTGTGTGTGTGTGTGTGTGTGTGTGTGTGCGTCTCAGGCTCTGATCATACCTATCATTAGCGGTCTGTGTCTTGTTAGGCGTAGGAGCCTGCTAGCAGCCTGTCGGCAGCTGTGTGTATTTGTGTGTGTGTGTGTGTGTGTGTGTGTGTGTGTGTGTGTGTGTGTGTGTGTGTGTGTGTGTGTGTTTGCTTTACAGATGGCTGAGCTCCTGTACAGCACAACACGACACGCATCTCTGCTACTGCTTTTAATGGTACTCATTAAACCAGACACACGCTCGTGCACACACACACACACACACACACACACACACACACACACACGCAACTTGATTCACACAGGTCTTTGTGGTGGTCACGCACCTTCACCTGTAACCAAGGAGTGTGATCTGTGGTACTTAGTGTCACATCTCTCTCTCTTTCCTCCTCTCTCATCCGCTCATCATTAATCTCGTTACTTAGCAACGCTGTCCCATCAGATGACAGAACACAGTCTGGACCCTTAGCCAGTTTTAAACAAAGACAGGAAATCCTCCGACTCGAGCAGGATCACCTTCCCTCCCCCCGCATCAGTATTCAGCAGAGATGTTATCACCACCACCACCACCACCACCACCGCCACCGCCACCGCCACCACCACCACCACCACCGCCACCGCCACCGCCGCCGCCGCCACCATCACCGCCACCACCACCGCCACCGCCACCACCACCACCACCACCGCCACCGCCACCGCCGCCGCCGCCACCATCACCGCCACCATCACCGCCACCGCCGCCACCATCACCGCCACCGCCACCGCAGTGCCGTCGAGCAGAACGCCGCATCGCCATTTCTCCGTTTGTTCTGCATCAGCACAAATATCAAATGGCAAATCTCGCTGCCATCTGCCCAACACTGCCCTCCTCCACCCCCTCTTTTTTTAAAAATACTTAATAACAAAGTATTAAAAGTTCAAACTTTTATTTTGGAAGAATGCATTACCCCCATCTTTTAAGACTTTTGTGGACCAAATATCTTCTTTTTTGCCTTTAGAGAAAATGACATTAGAGAAATATAACAAAGGCTATCTGTTTGATGAGTTCTGGTGCCCTATAATTTCTGGTCTGATAAATATGAACAGGTAGATTCTAAGCCTTGACATGATTCACATTATAAAGAAAAAAAAAATGATAATAATAATAACAATACTACTTCTACTAATAATAAATCTTATGTTGGTTATTAAATATATGCACACTTTGAGATTGAAAGCAATGCCCCCCATACACATTTCCTTTACTTTTTTGTTTTCTTTATAACGTAGCCCTATCTTTTATCTTCTCAATGTGTGTGTGTGTGTGTGTGTGTGTGTGTGTGTGTGTGTGTGTGTGTGTGTGTGTGTGTGTGTGTGTGTGTGTGCGTGTGCGTGTGCGTGTGCGTGTGCGTGTGCGTGTGCGTGTATATATAGACATATGAATGTATTTTCTGTTCTACGTAATCTCTTCTTTTACTTTTATTTATTTATTTTTTAATTTTTGGTTATAGTATTTCTAAGTTGTTAATTGGATTATCCCTGTGTGTGGGTGGGGGTGGGGGGGATGGGGGGGCATGGGGAAATAATCAAAAAGGACTTGTAAAGTATATGAAAGACAAAGAAAATGTATTTGCATTGAATGTCCTTTGAAATAAAAAGATTTAACAAAAAAAAAAAAAGTTCTTAGGTAAGCGTTTGGAACAATGGTGTGAAAAATGATCTGTCTCCGAGTCTTGCGTTGGTATTGTTTCCTTGATAGATTGTGTGATACCAATACACTTTGTGAGAGGCAGGAGGCACACTCGATTCTAATGAATTGCATTATGCTACAATACGCTATGCAGTGGTTCTCAAACTGCGCTATGGGTACCACTGGTGGTACATGGACTCTCTGTAGTGGTACTGACTCAAAACAGTATTTACACTGTAAAATATGTAGCTCAATTGGCCTACCCTATTGTATTTTAATGTCAGTTATAAATTGTGCTTGAAGAGCCGTTTGTTCTCAGAGGTGGTACTCGTTATGAAAAGCTTGAGAGCCAGTGCAC
Source organism: Sardina pilchardus (assembly GCF_963854185.1). Lineage (NCBI taxonomy): Eukaryota > Metazoa > Chordata > Actinopteri > Clupeiformes > Clupeidae > Sardina > Sardina pilchardus. The sequence goes on along the minus strand of NC_085016.1, from coordinate 24,831,888 downwards.
TACGGCTTGTGTCCCTTGTAAGGGACGTTTGTTTTCGCTGGTGCTTTCCAAACAGCCAATGAGAAGCACTCTGCAGTCCTCTCCATCAGCCCTCCAGCCAACAGGTACGTGCAGCTCCATCGTCATGGCTACAGGAGACCGATGCTGCACAGTAGTTCACCATGTTGCGGGCGACCTCATCTCTCTCTCTCTCTCTCTCTCTCTCTCTCTCTCTCTCTCTCTCTCTCTCTCTCTCTCTCTCTCTCTCTCTCTCTCTCTCTCTCTCTCTCTCTCTCTCTCTCTCTCTCTCTCTCTCTCTCTCTCTCTCTCTCTCATTCTTTTCTCCTTCCTGCCATCTCTCATGCATTCACTCCATCATCTGGATTACGACATGTTGCTGCTGCTTCAGGCCATGTGGCTCAAGAGAAAGAACATGTACGGACATACACACACACACACACACACACACACACAACAGGATCTCTCCACCAGTGGTCCGATCACACGACTCGACTCTTGCATAACAATACTTCAGAGAGGAACTACTACTGCAGGGAAGGCAGCACTTCTCTCTGAGAGCGAAACTCATAAATAACCCTGTTTGATTCAGCAGGCCAACACACTAACGGACTACTGGGCGGGCTCATACACGCTGACTTTGGATTGCAGTGTATTTAATGTTGCAATGCAGTTCAATGTTGCAATGTTGTAGCAATGTGTTCCGGCAATCTCCACTTCTCGAGGCCCCTTGAAAACAATCGGTTCTATCTGCTACACACACACTACAGGGGGCAAGAACATGGGGCCCAGGGTGTAGCACTGTTGACTGCAGCAACTTGCGCTAGGTAGAACCGATTGTTTTAGTTTTTTCTTTGAGAAACAGAGATCTATGTGAAAAAAAAAAAACGCCCGGAATTCACCTCTTCAGTGTAAGCTCTTCAAAGAATATCTCCTCTCGTAGCACTACATACAACTAGTTTTGCTGATCCTGACTCACCACCTAATTGTTTCTGTTGTGGTGCCCACAACATACTAAACGTCATGTAATGTAATGTAATGCCCTTTTACCGCGGGCATGGCCAAGTGCGGGGCCTATCGTGCACGGTGCACTTTCAGCACAGGCACAACACAGCCAAACTGCTCCCTTCAACTTTATCCTCTTGCCCTTATCCGGTCACTAGCCTAATAAAAAAACATCACTACCGCTCTCAAGATGTCTGCTGGCCCTCTCTGACCCCGCCATCACTTCCCTTCTGATAACGACTGATAGCCCCTTGTGAAGTCCCGGGACTGCCTGAACTAGCCATTCACCCAGTGGGATGTCCTTCCTGATACCTCGGTATAACCTCTCTTAAAGTGACATGCTTCACCGCTTCATACGCAGGCTTGGTGGAGCAGAGGTAACGTTAGCGCCTGACAATCGGTTCACCCAGTTTAGGTATCCGAACACAAGATACCCAAGGGCAAGGCTTTCAAGGACCACAATGTAAGATAAACTTTGTGGTGCTATTGAGGCAATTGCTCTATTTTTATTTCAATCAATCAATCAATCAATCAATCAATCAATCAATCAATCAATCAATAAACCCGCCATTGAGTCAGTATTGCTTTGGATAAAAGTGTCTGCTAAATGTCAATCACTTTCGCATTTACTTTTACGCCACGTCCTGTCCGATAACTCTTTATCATGGTCACTTCAGAGTGACCTCGCATAACCTCGTCCGGCGGCGACCTTCTGCAGGAATGCGGTGTGTGTGTGTGAGTGTTGACGGAGGGCTGGAGGAGGTCTGGTGTGAGTTTTCGGCGGGGTCTGCGAGAGCCAATCCTGTTGGAGTCTAGCCTGTGACACCTTTCAGGGAGTCTTAGCCTAATAACACTTCTCACACACACACACACACACACTCACACACACACACACACACACACACACACACACACACAGGCCCATGACACCTTTCAGGAGTCCTAGCCCAATAACACTTCTCATGCTAATATAAGGTCTATAAAAGCAGCCTGACTCCCCCAGCCAGCTTAATTAAAACAGACCATTAGTGAAAACAGTGAGGTGTCTGATAAGCTCAGGAATATGTGTGTATAATATGTGTGTGTGTGTGTGTGTGTGTGTGTGTGAAACTGAGCCAAAATGAGCTGTGCAGTGGGTGGAAATGAGCCATAAGTGTGTGTACATGTCTCTGCTGAGTACCTTATGTTTTTATGTGTGTGTGTGTGTGTGTGTGTGTTAGGCATGTGTATATGTGAGTGAATACAATTTGAGTGTGCCGCATATGTTTTCATTAGTTTATGTGTGTGTTTGTGAAAGAGGGCATAGTAGATGCTGGCTGCAGTGACAATAGTAGTTATTCTGACTGCTCTTCAATGCTACGCTAACTCCTCTGATACCATCACAGACACAGAGATGCTAACATTAGCACCTGCTTATGTGCACTAGTAGTTATTCTAACTGCTCTTCAATGCTACGCTAACTCCTCTGATACCATCACAGACACAGAGATGCTAACATTAGCACCTGCTTATGTGCACTAGTAGTTATTCTGACTGCTCTTCAATGCTACGCTAACTCCTCTGATAGCATCACAGACACAGAGATGCTAACATTAGCACCTGCTAGCCTGCACTGACGTGGCCACAAGGCCAACTCATCTCTCCGCACTGCACCTGCATGGAACAAGCAAGAGTGTGACGAACCACGGAAAATATGCAGTGATGAAACTTCACACCCAAAGTGTGCCGAGGATGTAGCAGATGTGCGCAGAGTGGAGAGAGTGTGTGTGTGTGTGTGTGTGTGTGTGTGTGTGTGTGTGTGTGTGTGTGTAGGAGAGTGTTATCTGTCCATGCGCTCGAGCGGGCATTCAGTGCCTCTGGCCTTGGTGCCAGCGCTGCCTTGGCATTCCTGTGCCCATGTGTGTGGTGTTGCCACCGTCGTAATGCTTATCTGATTGATTGGCGTCTATCAGAGGGGAACAAGGAGGGCTGCTTTGCTGCAAGAGTGGCTTTCTGGCTGCAGTGAGGTGGCATGGAGAACAGGCCAGGGGGCATTTCACGGCTGGGCTGAGAGACAAGGAGGGAGGGAGGGAGAGAGGGATAGAGAGAGAGAGAGAGAGAGAGAGAGATGAAGAAAGAAGAGAGAGAGGGAGAGAGATTAAGAGTAAGAGTAGGAGAGAGGGGAAAGAGAGAGAAGGAAAGGGAGATGTAGAGAGATATGTAGAGTGAAAGAAGGAGAGAAGGAGAGAGATGAAGGAAGAAAAGAGAGAAGGAGGGAGGGTGAGAGAGTGAGAAAGAGAAAGAGAGATGAGGAGTGATAGAGAGATGAAAGAAGAGAGAGAATAACAGAGGGAGAGAGGGAAAAAGAAAGAGAAAGAGGAAGAAAAAGAAAAGGAGAGAGAAGAAGAGAGAGAGAGGGAGGGAGAGAGAGAAGAAGAGAGAGAGAAAGGAGTAGATGGGTGGGGAGATCACCTGAGGCAAACTCACAGAGCGTGCTCAATGGAGCGCTTTCTAAAAGGGTTCCACACAGTCTGATCCCCCGGCCCCCCCCCGGCCCCCCCCCCGGCCCCCCCTCTACTGAGTCCTGCTGCAGACACACTCCAATCCAACCAGGAAGCAGAGGAACCCATTCACACACAGTAAACCCTAAACAACATAAACAGCACTGCTCAAACGAAGCCCCGCTTAGGAGCTCATTCTTCCAGAGCTGACTAAAACAACAAGGCTCGTGGGCGCGCGCACACACACACACACGCAGATACAGACACAGGCTCACGCACACATGCACGCACACGCACACGCACACGCACACGCACACACACAGGCTCACACACAGGCTCACGCACACATGTACACACACGCACACACACACGCACACACACACGTACACGTAGAGGAGCTCAACCCTCCTGAGTCAGAGTCTGGGAATAAGGCTCATTTAATTCCCCCACTAAGCTTTTAGCCCCATTGCATTTGAGATGTGGCGGGCAGCGGGCGCAGCAGCGTGGCATTAATAACAATAATAATGATGATAGTGGAACCAGCTCTGCTCTGCTCTGCTCTGCTCTGCTCTGCTCTGCTCTGCTCTGCACTCGCGCTCTCTGGGGATCAGCTCATCACATGCACACTCATTTGCTCCGCGCTCTTCCACCGGCTCCGCTGCGGATATCTGGTGGCAGAGGAAAGAGCTCACGGCTCAGGATGAAGGTCGAGGGTGTGTGTGTGTGTGTGTGTGTGTGTGTGTGTGTGTGTGTGTGTGTGTGTGTGTGTGTGTGTGTGTGTGTATGTGTGTGTGTGTGTGTGTGTGTGTGTGTTTGCAGATATATGTTGGAGGAGTAGACCTCTCATGGTTTGTGATGAAGGTCGAGCTGTGTATGTGTGTGTGGTGTATCGTATATGTGTGTGTGTGTGTGTATGTGTTTATTTGTGGGTGTGGGTGCGTGTGTGAGTGTCTGGGCACTGACACACACCTGCGCCCCTCGTCAGCCTTGCACCTGCTCCGTGCCTTAATTACACAAGGCTTCCGAGAGCAACGAAGAACAATATAACACCCCACACACACGCATCCGCAATCAGCTCATACACCCCCTCTGGGAAGCACAGCTCCTCGCTCCGAATCTGACACCAGCGGCCAAATCACAGCAGATGTTGCCCCGCCGTACTCCAGTAGTACTCGCGGGTTTACGCTCTCCAGCTGCACTCTCTAGCAAACATAGCCGTCTCTGGTACCAGGGAAACTAGGACGCCAGTGGAGTGTTTTGAGTCTGAGCGTAAGTCTGAGCGTAAGTTCTCCATAACCATCTCTGGTACCGGGGAATTCCAGAGAAACTAGAATGGCAGTTGAGTGTGAGTCTGAGCGTAAGTTTAAGCGTGAGTTTAGGTGTTAAGGTGTCTCTTAAACCCTCGCGCTGAAACGTGCTAGTTCTAAACTAGCGCCGCCATTCCTTTTCAGCTGCACCATTTGCTCGTCAAGTTGAAACTAACCGAAAAAGGAACTCCTGGGCATCTTCAGACCAACAATAACCAATCATAACTGATTTTTCCAGCTCGCAAGCCAACAGAGAGTTGCTCAACTACCTTGGCAGCAAGTTCCATTTGCTGCCGCTAGGGTGCGTCTAGATGCCTAGGCTCAGAGATCCCGTCAGTGCTCGGAAAAGGGCTCCAGGTAAGACGCGACGTACCTTCCAGAAGTTGTCCACCTTCCCGTAGACCAGGGACTGGTTCTCTCGCTTGACGTCGCTCATGTGCCTGATGTCGCTGGCGTTCAGGTGCTGCTCCACCACAAAGCCCAGGAAGGTGTTGTCAGGGGTGTGAGCTATAGAGAGAGGCACACACACACATTGGTTACACATACACACACACACACACACAGACCTTTTTAATTTTACAGACAACAAAGACTGCAGCTATTGCATTAGGCAGGGAGCGCTAATTGTGTGTGAGACAGTAATTGTGTGTGAGACAAAAGTTTACAAAAGTGCATGCATAGGGCTGTGCCACCAAATGCCCCTACAGACACGTGAGAAGAGGGAAGCCCACTTTGGTCAGATGATGGGGTTTTGGGGCCTTTGATTTTATCGGGTCAATTGCTGCTGGACCTCTGTAATCTCCTCCGAGGTCAGATAAGGCCGTCAACGGCACCACTAGCGGGCCTAGCAGCGCCCCTGGAGCTACTCGCCAGGACTGCATAAACACACTCAGCGAATGATGTGGAAACAACTGGGGAAAGACATGAGGAAAACTTACTCCGTGCAGTGTTTGGGACACACACACGCGCGCACACACACATGCACACACGCGCACACACACATGCACACACATGCACGCACGCACACACGCAGGCAGACGCTCACACCCCCATGACGCAGTCAAATAACTTTAAAATCAATCCCCAACCCCAAATCAAATAAAGCTCTCTCCCACAGCACCAGATTACAGTATAAGCTGGTCTAGGGACTGAACTTCACTACTTCCCCCAGGAGGGACAGCCGTAGCGTAACTTCGAACGGTCATCTCTCTCCCAGTCCTCTCCGCAGTCTCGTTAACCAACGGAGGACAGGAACCATGGGAAATAAAACCACAGCCATCGACAGCAGCCGCACTCATCAAAGTGCGAGCGGTATTAGTAAAAGCGCTCCGTGGCAAAATATTGAACATGCGCAGCGCTTCGATGGGCTAAAACGGCCCGCTTGCATTTTTTGGAAAGGTTGTGTAAATGATTTAAATTCAAAATGAATGCTGAAGACAGACAAAACCATGTGGACTTAAGCGAAAGGAAATTGCAGCTACTCTACTAGGACCCATGATTATGGGCTAGAAGTTCAGACAGGCAGAGAGGAACTATGGTACTCTGAGCCAAAGAGTTCAGATGAGGGTAGAGTGGAGGAACTATAGGATCTACAGACCCTTTCAACAAGAAAAACAAAAAACAATGCTGGAAAGTTGTATTTCAACAATGCTTGAACATTCTATTTCTGCTTGAACGTTCTATTTCAACAATGCTTGAACATTCTATTTCTGCTTGAACGTTCTATTTCAACAATGCTTGAACATTCTATTTCTGCTTGAACGTTCTATTTCAACAATGCTTGAACGTTCTATTTTGTTCTGCTGCATTAAGATAACTTATTATATGGCTCTCTAGAATGTTGAGGGAGCTCCCATTCACTTTGAATGGGCCTCTCAACGTTCTACCGGTCCGTTATATTTGCATAATGACCGCTCCGAAGGTATAATGACCGCTGCCAATGGCAACGGGTTCACTCTGCTAGTTGTTGCGGAAGCCACGAAACGGTAGCCAAGTCATTGCTAAAGACACATTGAGATAAGTTTCTTTTTTCGTTTTGGCTAACTAGCCATATAATAAGCGCGATAATGTATAGAACGCCGGTCATTATCTGAAAATAATTCCCTTCAGGACGAAGCAAAACCCCTCCGCTGCGCGTCGGGGTTCAGTTCATCCTGTCGGGAATTATTTTCCGATAATGACCGGCGTTCTATACATTATCCCTTACATATGGAATGGAACGGAAACCTTGTGGGAACAACTATGA
>NC_085016.1:24802354-24822354 GCF_963854185.1 Sardina pilchardus | reverse complement strand
GAGGAGTAAGGAGGCAGTAAAGCAAGACAGAATGAGAGAGAGAGAGAGAGAGAGAGAGAGAGAGAGAGAGAGAGATGGAGGGAGACGATGAGCAGGGAAAGAGAGAGGGAAAGGTGGAGGAGCTGGTGGTGGTGGAGCAGGAGCAGGAGCTGGAGGTTGTCTGGCCGTGTGAAATGCAATTTGGTCAATGCAGTGTAAATCCTAATGGTGCAGGGGGGCGGGGTGCAGTATGGGGGTGGGTGCAGTGTGGGGGTGCAGTGTGGTCCCCCTGTGTGCAGCTGGCCAACGGGGACGGACGGCTGGACAGAAGATGAGTTAGGGATAGGAACGCATCACACACACACACGCACACATGCTCTCTCTCTCTCTCTCTCTCTCACACACACACACATGCTCTCACAAACACAGACACAGACACACAGACACACACACACACACACACAATGCAGTTAGTACCAAGCAAGAGCCCTGGTGATGGATGGGAAATGAAAGGGTATCATACAATACAATTAACTCTTTTTCTCTCTCACTCACACACACACCGTCACACACACACACACACACACACACACACACACACACACACAGTAGCAGAAAAGCAGCTGTTGGGAGCTGTGCAGGCCTGCTGCAGCTCCTGCTCTCCCGTCTCTGTGGCCCACGGGGGGGAAGAGGCACGCAGATGATTATCAGCATCATTACCTTGGGAGAGGAGCGGAGCGGCCAGGCCCAGCTAAGTGGACAGCACTCTCCAATGGAGACGCTCCATCTCCTCATTTCCTGTTGAGGGGACTTACTGGAAGTTGGGGTCTGTGTGTGCATAAATATGTGTTGCATGCACATGCGTGTGTGTGTGTGTGTGCGTGTGTGTGTGTGTGTGTGTGTGACTGGGTGGAGGGTTTGTTTGGTTTGAGTGTGTGTGTGTGTGTGCACCACCCAACCTGATGTTAATCCAAATAAACAAAAAATGATCTAATTATAAACAGAAAAATCCTCCCTAGATTGCTGAGCATCGTGGCATGTGTCCGGTGTGTGTGTGTGTGTGTGTGTGTGTGTGTGTGTGTTCTTCTCCTCCCCCTGCCCCTAATGGAAGAAATGGGATATGTGCTGGTCAGCACATTCAGCTTCAGATGAAAAGTAAACACACACACACACACACACACGTACACCCACACTTACTCCCTCTCTGGCAATAACATACATGGCACACTCAAACACTCCCCTCGCTTTACTACCCACACACATACTTTCACACACACACACACACACACACACACACACACACACAGACACACAGATGTGGTGTTGACAGGACCAGACACACACACACACACACACACACACACACACGTGATTTTGACAGGACCAGGCAGGTTGACGCTGTGGTTTGGGTGGCTCCTAACTGCAGTCCTCCTGAGCAGTTGGCAGGCATGTCCGGCTCACAGCTGAGAGCTGTCAATCAAATGCCAAACGCCACCACAGGGGAGGAGCCAAACAACATCCAGACACACCAATGGCACACACACACACACACACATACACAGACACACACGCACCCACACACAAACACACTGGTGTGCATAGAGTACTATGTGCGCATGTCTGCATGCATGTTTGCACTGTATCTGTGCTTCCATTTCATCAGCAAGAGGGGTGAACATGAGCACACACACACACACACACACACACACACACACGCATGCGCGCGCACACGCACACGTCTCACAGAGGAGGGGAGAGAGATGAGGTGTTCATCCTTCTGGAACATTCCACCCGGCCTGTGTGTGTTACTGGTAAACGCCACCGGACTCCGTTCTTTGCTAGGAACCTCTCAACACCACGACGATCAAAACCAAACAAAACTAAATAACAAACCCAAACCCAGGCTATCATCGCTAAACAATGACGGAAATGGAACGCTGTACGCAGCCAAAGGACTCCTGCCGAGTTCTCTTCCTGGAGAGGGAAGAGCAGCTGTTGTGGTCTGTTGTGGGTTTTTTTGGGGGGGGGGCGGATTGCTTACAGTCAGTCGGTTGGACCGAGAGCATCTCGCTACGGTTGGGAGAAGACACTCGCACTCGGACCCCTGCACGGTATGAGCGCTGTAGCCTGAACTCCCATTCTAACACACGTGGCGTTAATGGAGCCTTTGGCTGCGGCGTAACGCCGCCACGTCAGGTGTAGCGAGAGTGCTGCTGTGAGTCCGGCCCCAAATTAGCAGTTTTGAGGTCAACTACTCAGTTTGGCCAGGAGCGGTACGATAAACTGCCAAACCTCTGTCGTTTCACAGCAAAACAAAAAAACTGATCACTCATCCTCGCTCGGAGCCAGAGCCGATCATTGGTGTATCAGCATGTTACTATTCAACACCAAACGCCCTTCAGTTATTTTGGCAAAATGAGGTGGCCTTACTTCATACCGTGACTCATTATGAGAGAGAGAGATAGAGAGAAAGAGAAAGAAGAAAGAGAGAGGTCTCCGTGACTCATGATGAGAGAGGGAGAGAGAGAGAGAGAGAGAGAGGCCTGTACCTTGAGGAGAAGGAGAGCTGTGGAAAACATTATGCTGGAAGCGAGAAAATAACAAACATCCCCGAAAGAATATGAAAACAACCAGCAGTGATTCCTCCATCTGGCTACACTAGTGGCAGACCAGAGCAGCTCCAATCGCTGCCTGCTGACCCCAAAGAGCCGCGAGGTAGTCGGTTAGAGTAAAAACCAAAACAACAAAACAAACAATCTGAACTTGAGGGTAATTGCATTTAAACCTGGAATTACAAGAATTTACGGTGTGTTAGCTGCATTGTGTGTAACTCGCAGGACAGTGTCTTATGCAAGTTAAAAGAAACAAAACCATATTAATACACTATTAACTGCCCCCATGTATTAACCTCATAGCTGAAGAAATTTTGATCAATGCAAAATCAATGTATAAGGTGCGCCTAACAGTTGGGAAATTTCGGTATTCATTCTGCTTTGCAGCACAAATGCTGGTCAGATATGAGACTTGGGCCACTGGAATCATTTATCAGGTTAAAAAAAAACTTAATTTTACTGGACAATCAAAAGTATGTGGAATCCTTAACAGAAAAACACACGTTTGTTAGATTAAAGGCGAAACTAAACATAAAACAACGATATCTGCAAATGATAAAACTAAAAGGACAATAATATCTGAACTTGATTCATTTGCTTTACACATGGAGCTATGAACGAATAAAGCTTGTTTTAAGAGCTCTAGAGCACCACTTGGTCTGTGCACAACTGCACCATCTTACACCCCGGACCATCAAAGCAGTTGAGACATGATGCTACAAAAGCAGATCAATCAGTGACGCTCCTATATGGACACAAGCAGGACTTGACAAACAGGAAGCAACCCCCCACCCTGTATTGTTTTCCGTCCAGCTGAGCCAGAATGACTGGCAGTGCACTGGCTCTGGCAGTGCTGGCCTGGCTAACCCAGTTTGTCAGCCTGTCAGCTGATGGCTGCACAGTGCACACTCATCTTATCTTCCACTGTTGGTGTGAGGGAATGTGTGTGACTCAGATGGCCCCAACTGCAAGGTGGCTCTTCTGTTTTGTGCATATCTTGCAAAAAATACCCAGATAACAGAGCGATACAATACTACACCCAATACAATACAATACTAAACCCAATACAATACGAATACAATACCGAAACCAATACGATACGATACTACTGTATACCCAATACAATATAATACCAAACCCAATATGATACGATACTATACCCAATACAATATAATGCTAAACTTAATACCATATGATACTAAACCCAATTGCAATAACAGAGCTTTATATTAACACGTTTAAACACTGTACTGTAGTTAGTGACAGTTACAAATCTTTCTCCAGCAAGGTGATAGTGACCTTTGACCTCATGCGCTTGACACAACATCTCCGCCCTTCCCATCATGCTCCAGCCGTGCTGCCCAAGCGTAAACAGGAACCAGCTTTCATCACGGTCGAACCCATCCTAATCAGATGCGTCTATCCACATGAATTATTGATCAGGGGTGAATTTACCATATGCAATCATCACAATATGGAAATCCGAGGGTGAGGGGAGCAGATGTTCTTTTTGTGGTTTGTTGTTGTTTTTTTGTTGTTGTTGTTGTTCTCTTTCTCCTCCCTGTGTCTCTTTGAATGTTGTGAATGCAAAATTTTGGCTGTAGTATAAACAAACCTTTGAAACCAAAATCCAAAAATAGTGCATCTGCCAGTACCGGGCACAACAAATAAATAAAAAAAGAACAGGCAATACTTTTTTCAGTGTACCAACTTCAAAATCACGCAAGACCTTGCGAAAATGAGAAAACATCCTTGCGAGGACTGTTAGTGCTACCCATTCCTCCATAACGATATAACGGCGCCATACAAGTGAACCGTAAAGTTCTGTGGGAGTGCATTGACCTTTTCAGTTTGCATTTAACAACCCTGAATTAGAGGCAAGACAAGGCAAAGGATGAGGGGAGGAAGCTCAAATTGGCAACCAACACGCAAACAGATGCACTCTCTTGCTACTGAGAGAAAGTGGAAAAGAGCATTATGTCCAATACTGCAATATGTGGTTTAATGTTCTGCTCTTATCACACATATGCTCCTCCGTTGTGACCCTGTATGTTATCTGTACTGTTCCTAAACATGCGAGGGTATCAGGGCTGATATCACTTCTTGTTTTCGGTTTTACAAAAACAATCAGAAACCATTTGCGTCACAATATGCGTCTTGTGGGAGTCTGTTTTACTTTTGCATTTAACAACACCTCACTGCAAACACGTGGAGTGGGAGACTGACTTGAGGGTTCAATCTGACACGTACACTAAGGCCTATACCTTACACTGACAGACTTTGACAAGATTTGGGAGAGATTCTTGAAAGATTGTAGTCTTTTAACTAATGCCCCTCATTCAAGCTTTACTCAAAACACTACAATCATTCAGGAATCTTTTCCAAATCTTGTCAAAGTCTGTCAGTGTAAGGTAGGCTTGAGACGCTAGGGGCAACACACAACTCTAGAGAACATCTTGAAAATTCTTCTTTTTTTTTTTTTTAAATGAAATGACATCAGGTCATTTACTGTATAAGGACATCAATGTCAGTAAATTCAGCGGCCACTTCTGCATTCACTATAATTACACTTGAAAGGCGAGACGAGGCGACGGGAAGGGTGGGGAGTGTCAAGTCATACTTCTGGGGGAAATGTTATACGACGGCTTTTCACATTTCCCTGTTTTTTTTTTATATCTGAAGCCTTGCAACCTGTTTCTCCTGTTGTACTAGCCACTGTAATCACTGCCCAATTCTGCAGTGTAATCTACTGTACTGTGTAGGAGGCAGAAAGAGAGAGGGCAGTGTGTGTGTGATCAATGTCACTTATGGCCTGTACAGACTACAAAACTTTTTTGTCTTTCACGATTATCTTTTTACGATTGACCATGTCAGACTAGGCGATCAGAGAACCACAAAATCGTGCAGCGTCGTGGCCGCAAGAGTGGCCACATTACAAGATCATCTATCGTAGCCTTCTCGTCGTGCGTCGTCACAGTACAGTGTCAACACGGGAGTCGTAGAAGATTCCCCAAAAATTCTGACATGCTAGACTTTTGGTCGTAACGTCGTAGAATGTCGCAGACAATAAATCGCGGGTCGTTGAACATGTCAGATTACAAGACGCTTCCTCCTTCGAACGTCGTTCCTGACTTAGAATATTCAGACCCGACAATGGAAATGTGTCGGCCACGACACAATCGTGGCAAAATCGGGCTGAAATCGTGTAGTCTGCACAGGCCATTAGACAATGTTCACATGCACTAAACATCAGCATGATACACTGATAGACTGGAAACTGCTGTTCTTCCGGAACACAGTCGGTCACAATCTCTTCTCAACATTCCACTGCTCACCACTTCACTACAAACCCCCCAAAGTCCTGCCTGGTAGTATTAATACTAGCGTGACGCGGCAGGTGGACAGAGTGGACAAGGCATCTGCACACAAGAAATCAGTTACTCTGCTCCAGATCCCAACGGACACCTGCCCTCCTACACTACAATCCCAGACATTCTTTTTCAAGACCGCATTAGACCTTTAATGTCAAAAACTACATTTTTAGAGGTTGTAGAACTTTTTAAGGCTCCACAAGGGCTCTACTGGACATACTGACCGCCACCCCTCCACCAGCGCAGCGGAGCAGGGCAGCAGGGCTGGCGCAGGGCCAGGGGAAGGGCCCTTGGTGCGGGCACGCGTGCCAACACTGAAAGGAACCGCAGACAAAAGCTTCGAGCCGCACAATGACCCCTTTCATCGCTCCTGTACAGTGGCAAGGGGATCAGTGCAGCTACACAGCGCCAACGGCTTAATCAGCAGCACCGAGCTGCACCACATCTCCACGACACGCAACACCGGGCTTCACCACGTCTCCACAACACGCAACACCGGGCTTCACCACGTCTCCACAACACGCAACACCAGGCTGCACCACATCTCCACGACACGCAACACCGGGCTTCACCACATCTCCACAACACGCAACACCGGGCTTCACCACGTCTCCACAACACGCAACACCGAGCTTCACCACATCTCAACAACACAGGGCTTCACCACATCTCCACAACACGTAACACCGAGCTTCACCAATGTTAAGAATGCAGTGAACTTGTCAGTTCAGTCGCCATGTGCATATGGGGGGGGGGGGGGGGTAGTAGGGAGGGGCAGGATAAGTGAAAAAAAACATTAAAGTGCATGTGGGGGGGTGGGGGGGTGGATGGGGTCAGTAAGAGCTGCAGGGAGTGAATGTTGTATGTGTGTGTGTGTGTGTGGGGTCAGTGTCGCACCAAACGCAAACTCACACGTTCAGTGTCGCACCAGACACAAACTCGACACCATGCCGAAGGGCAAACTATTTTAAGAACAGAACACAAAAAGCATCATTATCAGCTTAGCTGAACAAGACACTTGTTTATCTTGTTGTTTTGCACTGCTGGAGGACATAGTCATGTACTACTTTAACAACAGACAGTTAACACAAGGAATGTACCTACTGTATGCCTGAAGCTATACATACTGTACAATTGGAGTGAATTGCTGAAAGCAGCACACTATTGTTCTGCTTAAAGGGATGGTTAGTAGTAATGTCACCCTAGGATCCTTTGCACCATGACCGACTTGACTTCACACTATGACTTCAGTCCACTTTTCTGATCAGCTCCTGCTCCTGGACCTTTTGAGATATTGCCACAGGTCCAACACCGGAACGTCCGGCCAGAACCGGTGCAGCGTGGACATTGGGAAATTGAAGATGGTTCAGTTTCACAAGTTCAGCCTTAAACTGTTCACTGTTAACTGTTCAGTATCACCCAATATGACCACAAACATAAACGCACACCATCTAACCTTTTAACATAAATCATAGTTAACAGAGTGTCCACAGAAGTTATAAACAGTCTGTTTACAAACTGAGGCATCTGTAGACAATCTGTAAGGGACCGTCCGAAGGAGGAGTGGAATGGGTGTATCCGAGGTTAAAAATAGAACTAATAGGTGTGGGTGTGTGTGTGTGTGTGTGTGTGTAAGGGATGATGGAATGGGGGTATCAGAGGTAAAAATAGAAGTAATAGATGTGTGTTTGTGTGTGTGTGTGTGTGTGTGTGTGCATGTCTAGGGGGGAGGCACCAGGGTAGTGAAACCTAGAAGGACAAAGACCTTGTTCAGTTCTGGGGCTACAGAAATAAATCTGTGTGAGTGAAACTCCACGACGCGACCGCGGCCCACCTGCGGAGGGATGGACGGACCTGATCCTCCCGACCCGGATACCCGCGCCCCCCGACCTGTGGCCGTCGCCCCGCTCGTCTCGCTCCTCTCTCACCCGATACACGTGGGAAGGGACACACACACAAAAGGACATCAAAGGCCATCACGCCTGGGTGGCGACCGTCGCTCACGAAAGATGACCTCGCTAAAGAATTCTTCATAAAAAAAAACAACCCTCTGACGACAGATAGGTTCTTAGTTTTACGCCAAAAAAACCCCCCAAAAGAACCTCGAGGCAACCTCTGCTGTGCTTACTTGCTTCCTTGCTTTGTCCATCTATACAAAAGCACAACAATCACAAAGAGCATAATCAAATTCAAGTTTATTTACCTGGAACTTACAATAGCGCCATAAAAACCTCACTTGACTTTTCTGTCTACGTCAACGACAAGCGTGGAACATGTAAACAGATCCGCTGTGCTGGGGAGACAGTAAACAAACAGGCCTGTTGTGAAATAGAGGGGAGTGCTTGAACACTGCTACTGCTGCTGCTGCTGTTGGGGTGGACTCCGAATGGATCACTTGGAGCTGAGTGTGTGTGTGTGTCTCTCTTCTATGGCCACTTCCTCTGGCCTGACAGGGCTCTTCCCTTATGGAGATTTATGTCTGACCGCATAAGTGTGCATGGAGCACGGAGTACAATCCGGCGCTCGCCTCTGATCAATTGCACACACACACGCACGCACACACACACACACACACACACACACACACACACACACACACACACACACACACACACACACACACACACACACACACACACACACACACACACACACACACACACACACACACACACACACACACACACACACACACACACACACACACACACACACCACACACATGCACACACACGCGCACTCACACAAGTGCGCGTGTACACCACACACATGCATACAGTACGTGCATACATACACATACACACACTCACACACACACACACACACACACACGCCACACACATGCACACACACGCGCACTCACACAAGTGCGCGTGTACACCACACACATGCATACAGTACGTGCACACATACACATACACACACTCACACGCACACACACACACACACACACACTGGTGCCTCGTGTGTTGTTAATATCCTTCATTCCATGTGCAGGCGGGTGAGGCCGTGTTGGCTACGCTACAAGCACAACATGGTGAAATATTTAGCCCGCTCCATTGAGCTGCTCTCATTCACACCAGCGCAATTAAGAGATCTAGTGTCCTCGACTGCAGACCACGCAGGGAGTGGACAGGACAGGAGCGGAAACAGAGTCTCAAAGGAGGCCGTCACACAGATGTACACACACGTAAACACACAAACACACACACACACACACACACACAGGCGTCTGAAACCTGTTTCAATGGAAGCGGTCACACACATATATACATCCACAGATGCCTGAAATACAGTTCAATAGAATTCAAACAATAGAAGCGTCACACATATGCATAAACACACAAACACACGCACACACAGGTGTTTGAGGTGCCAGAGTTCGCACACACACACACACACACACACACACACACACACACACACACACACACACAAACACACACACACACACACACACACTGTACACAAACACACACACAAACAAACACACCAACACAAGTTTGGTGATCCTACTCCTTCCTAGTGATTGAAACACAGCACACAACTGACCACTGCAGATACCCCAACTCTGGAAAAATAGCTGTGTCATTTGAGCGATGGCCGCCCCCCCCCTGCCCCCCCTTGCCCCCTCGGCAGCAGAGCGTGACCCCCTCATGTGTTTGGAGAATGCCAGCGTCTATTAGGACACAAAGCGCCCCATTCACAACCCTCGGCCTGGCTGTGCCTGCCCTGGCCCAGAAACTGAGCCGTTGTGTGTGAGGCTGGGGTGTGTGTGTGTGTGTGTGAGTCAGTGAGTGAGAGAGAGAGAGAGAGAGAGAGAAAGAGAGTATGATAGTGTGTGTATGTGTGTGCTACAAAGAAAGAACAAGGTAGAGATAGTATGGCAGTATGTGTGTGTGTGTGTGTGTGAAGAGAGAGAGCAAGTGTGTGTGTGTGTGTGTGTGTGTGTGTGTGTGTGTGTGTGTGTGTGTATGTGTGATGGAGGTGGCAGGGTGTCCTCCTGGCCAAATTAGAAAGGTTAAACCCAGAGAACGGATCTTGTCTCCTCCCCAACCCAACCTTGGGGTCAGCCCCGATCTCGTTTCCCACCACACACACACACACACACACACACACACACACACACACACACACACAAACACACACACACACACACACACACACCAAGCCGCTCCCGGCCCAGCCCGACCCAACCCACAATGCACCAGGGTGCGGGGTGAACTCACGGAACATGGTGTTGAACTGCTGCTGGTTGAGGGTGTGTGTGTGTGTGTACTTATGGACCATGGTGTAGAACTGCTGCGGGTTGAGGGTGTGTGTGTGTGTGTACTTATGGAACATGGTGTTGAACTGCTGCGGCTTGAGGGTGTGTTTGTGTGTGTGTGTGTGTGTGTGTGTGTGTGTGTGTACTTACGGACCATGGTGTAGAACTGCTGCTGGTTGAGGATGTTTGTGTATGTGTGTGTGTGTGTGTGTGTGTGTGTGTGTGTGTGTGTACTTACGGACCATGGTGTAGAACTGCTGCGGGTTGAGGGTGTGTGTGTGTGTGTGTGTGTGTGTGTGTGTGTGTACTTACGGAACATG
Organism: Sardina pilchardus; assembly: GCF_963854185.1. NCBI lineage: Eukaryota > Metazoa > Chordata > Actinopteri > Clupeiformes > Clupeidae > Sardina > Sardina pilchardus. The sequence continues at coordinate 24,811,805 of NC_085016.1, read as the reverse complement.
GTGTAGAACTGCTGCGGGTTGAGGGTGTGTGTGTGTGTGTGTGTGTGTGTGTGTGTGTGTGTGTACTTACGGAACATGGTGTTGAACTGCTGTGGGTTGAGGTTCCACTTGCCCCAGGGCGTCTTGTGTCCCTTGGACTGGGCGTAGTGGGCGTGGTTAAACTCCGGCTCCGTGCCGAAGGAGTCCAGTACTCGCAGCATGCACCTGGAACACACACACACACACACACACACACACACATGTTAGAATTCGGGAACAGCATGTACAGTATCACACCTGTGGCTCCACTGCTCCTGGTAAACACAATAAACACAAAGGACTCAGCTGGATGAAGCTTGTTGTCTTTGATTCCCACTGATCAGGTATCTGACAGACACGCCCGTATTGCTGTCTTGTTTTTGGATCTTTTCCTGTTTTTTTTTAGGACTTTGGTGCCGTGAAAAGTGGGACGTGGAAGGTGAAACATGGAACTTGGAACAAACGACTATTTATTTCATGCTCGTTTAAATAAGCGTGCGCACAACGCATACTTTGTACACCACCATATCTCTTCTACGGCACTGTACATGAGAGAGTGGCAGGCGTACCATATCTTCAGCATAATCTAAACGCATGAGAGTGCAATGGAAACAGGATGCTGTAGCTTAACATCGGACCGATATCACTCGGTGTGGAGTTGATATCTTGGAAAATCCTGTTATCAGTCATGGTCACCTGCGGAATATATACGTCTTTCCATACGGAATTTGGAAGGGGAAATGCCTCCCAAACCCACATATTACACTTCCTTTTGGAGCACACACACACACACTCTTAGAACGTTTTTCAACACAAGTTGTGTTATCTTCAACACATATTGTGCAACAAATACAAAAAGGAAACAACACATACTGTGTTGTCCCTATCTGGACACAGAGAATGCAAGTTGTGTTGTTTTCAACACATTTGCTATGAGAGTGCGTTGTGTGAACAGAACTGCAACTGTGACAGTCCTCTACTGTGTATTTGTTTGTGGGCTTGAGTGTGTCTGTTGTTGTTGGTAAGAATATGGCACACCAACGTGAGACACAAGATCCAGTCCCATAGAGGCACAATCAAGATGCAGAGTTTAATTTGGCTGTATACAGGAGCGAGGCAACCACACAACACACAACACACTCCAGAATAATGTGTCTCTGATTTGACAGAATTATTCAGGTTTTAAGCACCCAGCAACAAAGGACAGATAATCATACAGTGACAGTGGCAAAGTCAAGAGCCATCCAGTCTACCGTAATCAATGGCTGTCGACGCAAAGCAGGCAACAAGAAGTGATATCAAGCCTGGTGCCTTACATTATCCATGCTTAGAGGAAGAGTACAGATATCATATGAGGTCATTACGCACAGTAGAATCATACTTTTAGTGTCAAAGTGACCCACTAGTGAGAAAGACACAACATTAAAATACACATTAGAATATTGGGCCCAATGCTCTATTCCACTTTCTCTCACTGTGTATGTCACTTGTCTCAATGTGTTAACATGTATATGCGTGTGTTTGTGTATGTGTGTGTGAGTGTGCGTATGTGTCCTGTGCATGTGTATGTGTATGTGTGTACATGCGATCGCGTACGAGCCCTGTGCATGTGTATGTGTGTGTGTGCGTGTTTGTATGAGCCCTGTACGCGCGCGCGCGCGCGCGTGTGTGTGTGTGTGTGTGTGTGTGTGTGTGTGTGTGTGTGTGTGTGTGTACACTAAAGAGGTGTGTTAATGAGGATGAATGGTGTTTATGAAGGGCTGGGGGGGATCAGCACACGGCTGGTGACCAGAGCACCAGCAGATGCTCTACAGATGGAGTCTCCTTCACCAACACCACGGGGACTCCTCACACACACACACACACACACACACACACACACACACGCGTCATACACACAGCATCTTCCTCTGCAGGGACAACTCTTCAGTCAGGAGGAGAGGAAAATTATGGCTCGAGGGGTATGTGTGTGCGTTTGTGTGTGTTTGAGCATGCATGTGTGTGTGTATCATGCGAGCACATGAGTGTGTGTGTGTGTGTGTTTTTGAGTACTGGGAGTGTGTGAGAATATGATTGTAATTGTGTCTGTGTGTGGAACTCACTAGAGACCTCCTCTCTTGGGCTAGACGCAGCACCGTCATAAATCAGCCGTCACTTCAGAGCACCAGTGCCAGGACACACACACACACACACACACACACACACACACACACACACACACACACACACACACACACACACACACACACACACACACACACACCCTCCCTCTAATGGGGTGTAAATATACATATTGTGCAAGCAGGGGGATTTGTCCTCATATTCATCTTCATCTAAATGACAACCCTTCATCACTCTCTCCCTCCCTCTGTTCCTCTATTCATCTGTTTCCCTGTCTTTCTCCATCTCTCTCTCTCTCTCTCTCTCTCTCTCTCTCTCTCTCCCTCTTGTATGTAATGTGTGTTTTATTGGTGTAATCAAGTGAGAAACTGAGACAGACATCTGATAAAGGAGTGTTAAACCTTTCTTCGGCTCTCTCCAACTCTCACTCTTCCCTGCATCTATCTCTCTCTATCTCTCTGTATCTTTCTCTCTATCTCTCTATCTCTCTCTCTCTCTCTCTCTCTCTCTCTGACTGGGGAGAATGCTACACTAGCTTTTTAAGATGTTGTTGATCCATATAATGGATCAGTAAAAGGGGTTTAAAAGTCAAAGTCTTGTTCTCTCTCTCTTCTTCCATCTCTGTCTTTGTGTCTCTCCATCCCTCTGCTCTCTTCCTCTTTATCCCTCTTGCTGTCGTTTCGCTCCCCCGCCTTCTCTCCTTCCTCCCTCTGCATCTCTCTATCTCTCCATCTGGGTCTGCTGCAGAATGTTCCGGAGGCTTACGCAGGACACTACGGAGCTCAGGTCTCTAGAGGGGGATTATGGGTAAAGGCTACAGGTAAGGCTGAGTGTGGGTTGTGAATGTCTGAAAGGGTGAGACTCAGCGAGAGAGAGAGAGAGAGAGAGAGAGAGAGAGAGAGAGAGAGAGAGAGACTTAGAAATAGAGTCAGAGAAGAAAAACACACAGTTTTAGTGAGATCAGAGACAGACACAGAGGCACACGCAGAGAAAGAAAAGAGTAAATCAGATAGAGGAGGGGGTGGGAGTATATGAGAACACGTGAGAGAGGAGAGGAAAGGAGAGGAAAGGAGGCAAGGGAGGAAATAAGAGGGGAGAAGAGAGGAGAGGGGGTATATGAGGACACCTGATGAGGAGAAAAGGAAGAGTGGAGACGGGAAGAGAGAGGAGGAGAAGAAGAGTGGAGAGGGGAAGAAGAGTGGAAAGAGAAAGAGAGGAGAGGAGAAGAGGAGTAGAGAGGAAAAGAGGAGAGGAGAAGAGGAAAAGAGGAGAGGAGAGGAGAGGAGAAGAGGAGCAGAGAGAAAAGAGGAGAGGAGAGGAGAAGAGGAAAAGAGGAGAGGAGAGGGGGCCTGGGTGCTGTGTGTGTAATAAGTGTGTGTGCTGTGTTGTCTCTGCTGGGCGCGTCAGGTGGAGATTGGCTGTGCCAGCTAATAATGCCCCTGTTGTCTCCAATTACGGCGCTCTGCAGCCGCCTCAGTGTGCGTGCTGCTGCATCTGGACCACTGCATCGCCACAATGACAAACGCATTCAGCACCACAACCACTCAAACATCTCTACACGCAGCTCTCTCTCTCTCTTTTTCTTTCTCTCTCTCTATCCCTCTCTCTCTTTCTCACTCTCTCAAATTCAAATTCAAAAGTTGCTTTATTGGCATCTCTGTGTGTGTGTGTGTGTGTGTTGGTTTGTGGGGGTGAGGTTTTAACATGAGCTGGTTTTATTACTGCTTGGTTTACTTTTGACTGTCAATAAAGGAACCTTTAAAGTCAACGTTTCTCTCTCTCACTCTCTCTCTCACTCTAGTCCTCTCTTTCCACTCCTCTGTTTTCCCCATCTTTCTCTCTCTGTTCCTCTCTTTCTACATCTGTCTGTTTTTCCTCTCCTACCCCCCGACTCAATCTCTCCATCTTTCTCTCTCCTTCCCTCTTTTTCCACAGCTCTGTCTGTTTTTTCTCTTTTCACTCCTCTCCCACTTTCTCTATCTCTCCATCTCTCTCTCTCTGTGTCCCACTCTTTCAACTCCTCTCTCTGTTTTCCTCTAACTTCTCCCCTCCCTCCTTCTTTTTTTCTATCTCTCCATCTCTCTTTCATGCACAGACATAGACAGACACACACACACAGCCAGACAGACACAAGATAACACATCACACACACAAAGTCAAACAAGACACACACACACACACACACACACACACACACACACACACACACACACACACAATGTTCCAGCCGACTGTGAGTTTGAATTAGCATTTTAAAAGAAACCCAACCACTATTAAGAGAAGATAATTAAGACAAAAACTAGCTCTGGCAGCCTGGCAGGGACCTCTCCCTCTCCCTCTATCTCCATCTCTCTCACTCTCTCTCTCCCTTGCACTCTCTCTGTCCCTTTCTCTTTCTCTTTGTTTTCTCCTCTCTCATTCCTCCTCCCTCTTTCTCATCTTGTGACAGCTGAAGTTTGGGAACAGAGGGGACACTTTGACAAAAGAGAGTCTGTTGTTACACAGGCCCTCACAATGGGAAAGGCAATACGCCGCCTAAGGTCGTCTGCGGGTAAAAGGGAACAATCTCTTCCTTGAAGAGACAAACACTGAGGTGGACTAGACGAGGAACAGGAGGAGGGGAGGGAAGAGGAGAGGAGGAGAGAAGAGAGGAGAGGAGAGGAGAGGAAGAGAGAGAGAGGAGGGGAGGAGGGGAGATGGGGAGAGAGGAGAGAGTAGAGAGGAGGAGAGAGAGAGGAGGGGAGGAGGAAGGAGGAGAGGGAAGAAGAGAGATAGAGGAGGGGACAGGGAGCAGGGAAGGAGGGAGAGAGGACAAAGAAAGGAAGGAGAGAAGAAGGGCTGAGACATAAATTGGTTGAGAAAGTGGAAATATGTAGACTTTGGGGGCAGGACTATGGTCTCTTTGGTTCAAAAGGAGAAATGAGAGCCTGAAAACAAAACACACACATTAATGATCTCAAACAAACACACACACACACACACTACGAATGATCTCTAACACACAGACACACACACAGACAGACACACACACACAGACACACACACACACACACACACACACACACACACACACACACACACACACACACACACACACACACACACACACACACACACACACACACACACACACACACACACACACACACACACACACACACACACACACACACACACTTCTCTCTGACCTAAGCTAGGTAGGCTGAGAGGGAGTGAGATATGATGTGCTCTAATATGTAGCTAGCTTACGCTCATTCCCCTCAATATTAAACCCTGATGTGCTGACTAATGCTGAGCACACACACCCTGTAGCAAGAGAAACCAGGAACCAGAGAGAGTCAGCAATAGAAATAACAAGTGTGTGTGTGTGTGTGTGTGTGTGTGTGAGTGAGAAAGAGAGAAAGAGAAAGAGAAAGAGAGAGAGAGAGGCCGTGGAAAGCATTAAAATGTGTGTGTGTGTGTGTGTGTGTGTGTGTGTGTGTGTGTGTGTGTAATAGGTAGAGGAGTACAGGCTGTGCAGAAAAACAGATCTGGGAGAAAAATAGACAGTGAGAGTGTAACTATGTTAGTCAGAGCTGAGCAATAGGCAGAGGGATCAGAGACTGTGTGTGTGTGTGTGTGTGAGAGAGAGAGTGTGTATGTGTGTGTGTGTGAGAGAGAGAGTGTGTGCGTGTGTGTGTGTGAGAGAGAGAGTGTGTGTGTGAGAGAGTGTGTGAGAGTGTTGTGTGTGTGTGAGAGAGAGAGAGTGATTCTGAATGTGACCGATGGCTCAGGTGCTTTCTTGTGCATGTGATCTGAGAAGGGGTGTGTGTGTGTGTGTGTGTGTGTGTGTGTGTAAGAGGAAGGAATGACTCTGACAAAGGGAGGTGTAACTGCACACTCATCTGCAGTTCCCGCACCGGCACCTCTGAGCGAGAAACAACATGGGCACTTAGGGAATCTGGGAATTCTGCCTGGGATTCCGGAGGAAACGCACCACAATAGAAATGCTGGAAGCAGCAAAAGCAGTAAGACAAAAACACGTGACCTCCAAATGGGGAAAGAGACCACTGGGACTTGTTCTAGGACAGTTCTAACGTGTAGAACGTGAGGGCAAGGCATTCCTCAGAACACCGGTTTCCAAACTTTTTCCCGCACGGACCACCTTCTAAATCCTGACTCGGCTCACGCACCCCCACCATCCGACACAGTAAATAGTAACACATTTATCATTGACGCATTCCAAGAATCGTGTTTAATAAGCCGCCTTTTTGTTAATGAAAACGTAGCCTGTGGTGTTATTTCAGGGAGTATACTAGAGTGGAACATGAGAGGAGATGCTTCTTAGGACATTAGAACATGTTTTTATGAAAAATGTATGGTCTAAGATGGGTAAATGAGGAGCATGTGAAGTGAGAGGGTTCTTTCAGAACATTATCTATCTTGGAGAACGTTGGTTCTAGGAGGTTCTACTCACTGGTAGTGCACCCAGGAGGGTCCCAGGGTCTTCTTGAACTGAGTCAATCCCACGATGTCAATGTAGATGAGCTCCACCACCTTATCACCCTGGGTGGGGCAGCTGGACTTGTTCCCCATCACCCTCTTCATGATCCTGAGAGAGAGAGGGAGAGAGAGAGAGAGAGAGAGAGAGATTATTATCATTTAATCAAACTAATTAAGACATCTTAATACATTTTTGCTATTCAGTTTTTGTGATATTTTTTATGGTCATATTATTATTCTACTCAATGGCTTTGGCAGCACAGCATGGACACAGTCAACCTAATAAAGTTATCTGAATTCAACTGAACAAGAGAAGGGAGGGAGAGGGACTAAAGAGAGAGAGAGAGAGAGCGAGAAGCAGAGAGAGAGTGATAGAGAGATGGAGAGAAAAACTGAAGAATTTAAATCCCCTTTATTGAACCATGATGTGGAGGAGGAGTGCTGGAGAGAGAGAGGGAGAGAGAGACACACAGAGAGATAAAGACAGAGGGATAGTATAGCCAAACTCTAGAGTGAGTAAAAGAAAGAGAGATGGAGAGAGGGAACACAGAGACAAAGATGGAGAGGAGATGGAGAGATAGAACTATGGAATGAGCAAAAGGAGGAGAGATGGAGAGAGCGAACAGAGAGATGGAGATAGAGAAATGAAATAGAACTATGGAGTGAGTGAAAGGAGGAGGAATGGAGAGAGGGAACATAGATTGAGAAATAGAGGAGAGAGTGCATGAAGACTGGAGCACGGAGAGATGCAGGCTGAGGAGCAGTGAGAGGAGAATATGAATGTGAGCGCTTGTTGTCCCTCCGGTGGAATTAGTTCACATCTGCTCATGTTATTGTGTCCAGAAGGCTCACACTACTCCCACAGTTGGAACTAATCTCCAGCCATGTTTACAGCCAGCTCACCCCTGCTCTCCTCTCCACTCTCCTGCTCTCCTCTCCTCCATTCCCCTCACCTCCCCCTCTTCTCCTCTCCTCTCCTCTCCTCTCTACTCCTCTTCTCTCTCCTCCTCTCCTCTCTTCTCTTCGCTCTTCTCCCCTCTTCTCCTCTCCTCTGTCGTCATCTCCACACTACCCCCACAGTTGGAACTAATCTCCAGCCATGTTTATAGCCAGCTCTCCCCTGCTCTCCTCTCCTCTCTTCTCCACTCTCATCCTTTTATTTCCTCCTCCTCTTCTCTTCTCTTCTTCTCTCTCCTCTCATTCCTAATTCAGGCCAGGATAACAGATGAAAACAAAAGACTGTGTGTGACTGTGTGTGTGTGACTGTGTGTGTGTGTGTGTGTGTGTGTGTGTGTATTTACAAAAATCTGGCAGTATGACTTAAATTTACATTGTGTGTGAGCGCATTTGAACATAAAATAGTACAAGTGTACTATTACAGTAGTAAAACTTGTACAAGTGTGTGTGGGCATTTTCATCTGGCTAATGAGCTGTGAAAGTTCACGCAGACAGATGAGGGAACGTGTTTGTTTGTGAGGGTGTGTATATGTAAAGTTAGTTTCAACTTCATTGTCATTGTGCAGAGAACAAGTGCAAAGACAACAAGATGCAGTTGGCGTCTAACCAGAAGTGCAAAAAAGCAGAAGAGTGCCCTGTGGTAGACAGGTGGTACATAAACAATATAAGATGTATAGTGCAGTGTGTGCTCATGACAATGTATGGGCATGTGTGTTTAAGGGGACTTTTAATGGGCTAGATAAAAGCAAAGTCATATGTGCATTGTGTGTGTGTGTGTGTGTGTGTGTGTGTGTGTTTTGTAGTATTATGGAACGGCATCAACATCAGCATGAATCTCTATATATGGAATGTTCCCATTATAGCCCAGCAGGTGTGTGTGTGTGTGTGTGTGTGTGTGTGTTTATTTGTGTCTGCTTTCCTTTAAGCTTGCCCAGCAGGCTGTACATGACTACATTGTATAGCAGACTGAAACTGAATGTCTGTGTGCAAAATCATATGTCCGTGTGTGTACATTTGTGTTTGTGCGTGTGTGTGTGTGTGTGTGCGCTTGATCTCTATTTATTTTTTTTTATCTGTTTTCCTTTAAGTTTTCCCAGCAGGCTGTACATGACTACATTGTGTGGCAGAAAGAAAGTATGTGTCCATGTGCAGGATCATGCGCGCGTGTGTGTGTGTGTGTGTGTTTGTTTGATCATAACCACATTGTGTAGCAGAAAGAAATTATGTGTCCGTCCGTGTGCAGGATCATATATATATGTGTGTGTGTGTGTGTGTGTGTGTGTGTGTGTGTGTGCGTGTGTCTGTGTCTTTACATTTGAATGGCTATTTGCATAAATGCATTTGCATTGGAAACCTTACCCTCAAATCCTGTGGAGCAGAGAAGCTCATATTCATGGGTCTCATCAGGTCCCTTTCCACAGGTGTATAAAATCAAGCACCTTGATTATGAATGCAGACTGCATAGTGCTTGATTAATACACCTGTGGAACCTGATGAAACTCATGCACAAGGCCAATGTCGGTCTATGAGTGTGTGTGTGTGTGTGTGTGTGTGTGTGTGTGTGTGTGCGTGTATGTGTACATGTGTTAATTTTATATTTACATGGCAGGGATACTGTTACCAAGTAGGCGTGGCTAATTTGGTTGTCTTTGTGTACAAGTTATTTGTTTGTGTGTGTGTGTGCATGTGTGTGTTGCATATTCTCATTCTCTCGGTTTAGCTGCACATGTTTGGCCCAGCAGGGAGAGTGCACCTGTGAGTGTGTGTGTGTGTGTGTGTGTGTGTGTGTGTGTAATAGAGATTGAGTGTGTGGTTTACTCCCACTATTTGAGCTTAGCCAGCCAGGCGGATATGGGCATGCTTTGGCTCAGCA
>NC_085016.1:24787354-24789854 GCF_963854185.1 Sardina pilchardus | reverse complement strand
GTTAACGTGGACACGGTCAACCATCGGTCAAACAGTCACCGGTTAACATCCCTAGCACAGAAACACACACACAGACACAGACACAGACACAGACAGGCACACAGACAGGCACAGAGACAGACACAGACACACACAAAGACGGACACACACGAACACACACTGACACGGACACACACACACACACACACGTGGGCAGAGAGAGCCGCAGGGCTGGAGAGGGCAGTGGGTGGACGGCTCTCTAGAGAATTAGATTTACTTTCCTCTGCCTCTTCTTTGGCTCCAATAAAAAGTGTGTGTGTTTACACAGGTGCTGGAGCAAACAGATGATAATGAAGAGACACACACTCCCAGAATAATCAGCAGCCATAAATGGTTTAGGAGGAGGGGAGGCACATATCTGTCTGTACACTGAGATAAAGGCCTGTGTGTGTGTGTGTGTGTGTGTGTGTGTGTGTGTGTGTGTGTGTGTGTGTGTGTGTGTGTGCGTGTGTGTGTGTGTGAGTGAGTGAGAGAGAGAGAGTATGCTTGTGTTCTTCACTTCACTTCAATTCAATTCAAATGTATTAGTCACCAACAATGATACAGAATGTATGTGTATGTCTATGTCCACTGTCTCCATGGCTGTGGGATGTGGGATGTGTAAATAAACAAATAATAAAATAAATAGAAAGAAAAGAAGAAGAAGACATGTATAAAGTGTGTGTGTGTGTGTGTCCAACATGCTTGTGCTCCTGCTACAGTAGTCATTCAGTATCCAGATAGCCTGGGGCTAAAAACTGTTCTGCATTCTGTGTGTGTGTGTGTGTGTGTGTGTGTGTGCGTGCGTGCGTGCGTACGTGCGTGTGTGTGTGCGTGTGTGTTTTACCTCGCTCAGGTAGATGAAGAAGGAGCACACGGAGCCATCAACACCGTAACTGTTATAGCAGGAGTCGGAACGCCACATGTCCTTCATCCACTGAAGAGGAAGAGGAAGAGATCACACATGCACTGTCCATATACAACATACTGTACATTCATATGTAATCACCAGTCATCATGCAGGCAATGTTCATATATAATAAACTGTATGTTAATATGTTATAGGTATCAGCCAAAAAAACATTCAGCATTCATTTATAATACACGCTTGATCACATACATCATCATGGCAGTGATACATCATTTATGCGTATATGGACATGACATCCAGTATTGTCGCTTTGGACAAAACCATAACCATAAAAATGTATTTATATATGACTACTTCCATATGCTAGTAATCTACAGTATGACATCTGCTTAACATTGGCATGACATAAAGTACTTATGACAAACGCAATGCATTACTGAAGGAAATGACATATGTGTGACATATGCATTACATAGGCAAACAGGACCTATCTGTGACATATACATAAGTGACAAGTATAAGATAAGTGGATACATGTGTGTGACATAATGCATGGATTACTGACACACTGGTGGAATTCTTTTAATGTATATATTTTTGGACAGAATGTGAAAGGCAGTGAGTTGGGAAAAGAGATGGGGTGGGCACACAGGATATGACCCGGGCTGGACTCAAGTGGGCACACAGGAAATGACCCGGGCTGGACTAAAGTGGGCACACAGGAAATGACCCGGGCTGGACTCAAGAGGACACATGAACTCGAATGTGGTACTGACAGCCATTTGCTTCACAGTGCTAGAGACTGCAGCAGGTTCAATTCAGATAGTAGGGAGCTGTTTTAAACCCATGCAGCGGAGTGCCACTGACAAACACACACATACTGTATACACACACACACACACAGTCTGCCACTGCCACAGCACATCAGGCTGCTGGAGAGAAAAATAGAGTGACTAACTGAAGTAAGCAGCAGCATTTACTCTCTCTGGTCTCCATCCCTAGAGACACACAAGCGTGCCCGCACACACACACACACACACACACACACACACAGGATCTGCTCGTCCTCGATCACAGATAGGCTGTCTGGTTCTACTTGTCCTCCATCACACACATCCACACACTTGTATACACACACACACTCTGGATTTGCCTGTCCTCGATCACAAACAGAATACAGGCTGTCTGGATCTACTTGTTCTCAATCATACACACACACACACACACACACACACACACACACACACACACACACACACACACACACACACACACACACACACACACACACACACACACACACACACACACACACAAACACAGACATCCTCTCTCTTGGTCTCACACATACAACCAAATACTCATGCAGTCTCACCTGCACACACATAAACACACACACACACACATACACACACACACACACACACACACACACACACACACACACACACACACACACACACACACACACACACACACACACACACACAGTGAGACGCATATACTGTAGGCACAGAGACAAAGACCCACACAAACTCTCGCACACACTGTGCCAGAGTTCGAGCTGTGTGTGTGTGTGTGTGTGTGTGTGTGTGTGTGTGTGTGTGTGTG
>NC_085016.1:24762354-24779854 GCF_963854185.1 Sardina pilchardus | reverse complement strand
ATTTCCAGAGTGAAATCCTGTCTACACCTGTCCATTAGCGTCTCGTCTGCGGAGTTATTTCTTCCCCTCCCACTGCACCACAAGAAAAGCCAAAGTGGCTCCGTTATGTCTCAATGGAATTATCTGACAGCGAGTAAACTTGACAGAGTGGTGACAGTGAAGGGCATGTGGCGGGGACTACATTTCCCAGAAGACCCTGTGTGTGCTGAGGACTTCCTGCCTGTCAGTATAGTGAGGGAGCCAGTGGGTTCTCAGTGAGTGGAGAGAGTGACCAGATGAAAACCCTCCAACACACACACACACACACACACACACACACACACACACCTTATATACCCTCTACCAGACAGACCATCTGCAATGCATCATGGGAGACCTCCAGAGTCTACGGGGTGGCTGGATGTCACTTCCCATGATGGGTTGGCCGGCCCACCAGTCTGTGGGTGGACACTAATGGCCATGTGATGGGCAGGCGGGCGCAGTGAACCGTGAAGATCTCGGGGGATAATCTCAGTCTCGTCTCCGTCCTCCACTAGAGCCTCGGCCTTCTCTCCCCCCCCCCCCCCAAGGGGCCCTTTAAAAACGACCCCGCATCAGCGGCGATGAGTAGAAGGTCTCCATTACCATGACGACAGATCATCATTTGGGGCCTGCGCACAGAGTGAGTGCCTCAGTGAGGTGTGACCGAGACTCCCCTCAGAGGTCACACACACACACACACACACACACACACACACTATATGAGTGCTTCAATGAGGTGAGACCAAGACTGGCCTTAGAGGTCAGTGGAAATGGCAGGAGGATACTGCACTCATGGTCTCATGGTTATGAGAAAGGTCCTGTGTCGCAATAAAGGGAGCACTCAGATGAGTAATGAGGCTATAATCAGTTACACACACACACATACACACACACACACGCACACACATGCACACAGTGACAATCTTCCTTTACAAACACAGGTGTGCATCCACATATACACACACACACATACACACACACACACACACACACTGCAAGCCACATAATAAAACATCTGTGATGGTGGGCAGTAAAGGACTGGAGACTAATAATCATTGTGGAAGGGAAGAGACACACGCCGGTGCCTTGAGTGGAAAATGCTTGTGCGTGACTAGGGAGGGGCGGAGCGCGGTGGGGGTGAGTGGAGGAGTGGGTCTGCTGCTGCTGCTGGCCCACAGCTACTCAAGGCATAGCAGGTCTGGGTAAAAGCCTTCATCTCGTAATGGAGGATGTTCTTACTGGGTCTGCTGGAGGATTAAAATGGGGCACACACACACACACGCACGCACGCACGCACGCACGCACGCACGCACGCACGCACGCACGCACGCACGCACGCACGCACGCACGCATCTGATGACAGGTACAACTGGGCCAGTTGTTCCAGGTTCCAACAAGAACATCTCACTAAGAACCTTCTGGAACACTCACCGAGTCACCTCTAATATGGCCTGTTTTTATTTTGCACGCAAAAAAACCAAGGCAGCCAGACAGTCAATGGACACTGGGCCCAACCCTGTTTTTCCGCTAACAACAGTGTCCACAGCAGGTGATCATGTTGAAAGTGGTGACCAAGACAAACAAAGCTAAACAAAGAAAACGACATAACGAGAACAACAACGGCATTCTGCAATCGCAAAATGCCGTGACAACCGCCTACTACGGTGACTGTCTCCGGGGGAGACGGCTGAGGCGAGAACAATGAGAGCGATGAGGCCGGGTGGATCAGTGAGCTTCGCTCTTAGGCACCACACAAGAAGAAAGCGCACGCAAGGAGCAGCTCCAAATCAGTTAAAGAGGACGAGCTCAGCGGAGGCGGTCGGACAGAAACAGCGCTGATGGCGGCAGCCGACCGAACGCTTTAATCACAGCCGACCAACGGGGGTGCTGCTGGGGCCGCAGGGCCTAAATATAGCCGAGCTTTATCACCCGGACAAGAGGAGAGGAGAGGAGAGGAGCGGGAGGACCATATGAGATTAGAATGTGGGGGACTGAAGGTTCCATTTCCTGAGGTCATAATGAACTCTGGGAATTATTCAAACTGCTGGCGAATTTAATTCTAGATTTTTGCAGCATAATTTTAGAATTCTAGAAGAACTCACAGAGTGGAGCCATGTAAAACAAATGCTCTGCCACACCGTCAAAAAGTCAAGAAGAGTGAGATGCCCACACAAAGAGCTTCCAGCCAAGCAAAGAGCTCACAATGAAGAAACAATGCTGTTCCAAGCACCTGTTCTACCACATTTTTTTTCAATGGTTATAGCATTTAGTAGGCGCTTTTGTCCAAAGCGACAAACAAATAACAACAATACAATAGTGAAATTTAACAGTAAACGATTTAGAAATTGGGAACACCACATTAAGAAGAATAGCAACAAATTGCAATAAACAACAATGTCAAAAGATTAGATTAGATTAGATATAAAGATCAGCAGAAGGAAAACTGCACTCTCCCATGTAAAATGAAACCCTTCCCCACGGACTCAGCATACACCAACATTGACACAAATAATGCTTGTAGAAACTGTGCGGCAAAACTCTGCAGACGCAGCATAGAAATATCACAAGGTCATAACTCTTATTTGAAAATGCAAACCTTATTTTGTAAATGTAATAAGAACTTAACAGCAGTGGATGGTCTGTGTATGAGTCACGGAATGAAATGGTCCTTTAGAGAGAGAATCTCATTTACAAAAAGCGATGAAGCAATCAATGAAGTGCGTCATCTGAGTGCCGCGTCATACAACCAGGTTATGAAAAATATGTCAGTCTGATTTTGCTGGTTCTCTCTGAGGGGTATAATATCCCCCCCCAATAGCGTGTCTGAAGGATAAAACAATCAGCGCTTGCTGGCGCTCTGTTTCACATGCACTTTCTACCCCACAGACTAAGCTGCTGAGAGAGAAACTACTGAATTCACAACCTAAGGGCTTTTTTTTTTAACCATCTAGAAGAATCTAGCGTGCTAAGGGACCTCCTCTCACATTCACAGAGGAGAGGGCCTTCTGCCATCACATTAGGCTCTCGTTATGTTCCTGTGAGTGTTATGATGTGTGTGTTGTCTATCGGAATGTGTGTGTGTGTGTGTGTGTGTGTGTGTGTGTGTGTGTGTGTGTGTGTGTGTGTGTGTGTGTGTGTGTGTGTGTGTAAGGGTCGTGCGCCATCACGTTGCGCACTCATTATGTTCCTGCCAGTTTAGCCACTCAATAAACACCTCTAACGTTGCGTTACGCAACTTCTCCTGGGAGGCAGCACCATTGCATGTAATACAGGCTAGATGCTTGTCTGGGAGGCTGGCTCTGAATGTCTTTTCTTAGCAAAGAGCTTGGAGCACTTCAGCACATTTATATTTGTGTGTGTGTGTGTGTGTGTGTGTGTGTGTGTGTGTGTGTGTGTGTGTTCTATCTGAGTGTGAGTATGAGCGTGAGCATGTGTTTGTGTTGCGTGCATGTATTATACTGTGAATGTTGTGTGTGTGGTCTTTGTGAGTGTGTTTGTGTGAGTGTGTCTGTATTGTGTGCATGTGTGTGTGTGTGTGTGTGTGTGTGTGTGTGTGTGTTTTAAAAAATGCTTTTCTTGACATTTCTGCATGCCTGTGCCCAGCAGTGATGGAACGCTGCGTGTAGCCTGCAGCCAGCGGGGCATTAGGGGAGCATGTGCTTCCTGCCGAGACGTCCCATCGCCACGGGGCTAATGCTGAAGGGGCTCAGCTGCCAGGCCTCCACACACACACACACACACACACACACACACACACACACACACACACACACACACACACACACACACACACACACACACACACACACACACACACACACACACACACACACACACACACACACACACACACACACACACACACACACACACACACACACACACACACACACACACACGCGCGCGCGCGCGCGCGCGCGTCGCCACTGGGATGATATGGATCAGTGGCCTCCATCATGATTCATGTCGTATCGTGAGGTTGCAGACAGTACAGTCTATCAGGAGACATATCAGTACAGGCGTACATCAATAACATACGTAGCGCAATATTGATCTATTGTAATCTAATCTAATCCTATAATCTAAATACGTATCTCACATTGCTTTGAACACAGTCCAATTTATGATGCCAGAACATAACCCAAAGCCTTCGGGCTGCTATAGAGTCTCAAATGAAGTCAAGTTTATTTGTATAGCGCATTTCATACACAGACGGCATTCAATGTACTTTACACAAACAAAAGCAAATAGGAATAGCTAATAAAAGTATAGAAGGGCAATAGTCAAAGAAAGAAAGAAGAAGAAAGAAGAAAAGTAGAAAAGAAAAAACAAAACAAAACACACAAGGTAATAGCGCATAAAAGCATAAAAGGACAAGAGTTGAAAAACGTTTAAAAAGCAATGCCGAAGCAAAAGCCACAGATATGGCCATACCACACCTTTCGGGTTGCTACCTATGGACTTGCAAATGCTTCAAAATGACCTGCAGCACAGCTTTGTACAGAATGATGTATATGCTATGCTTTGGTCAGCAGTTCACTGCAGCAAAGAGGCATTCGTGCAGAGAGAGCAACAAAAAAAAAATGAAAATCAAGATTCTATTTCTATTTCTAAAATCGGATTATTTCATTCTCTGTGTGTAGGCGTCAGAGTCCTCCTCTGCTGCAGCAAAACATGAGGAGCGGAAAGAGAAACTTCCTCGACAGCTCCGGCGCCTGATGCCAAACTGACGCAAGACTGGGTGAGAGCGGGCACTGGGGGAGACGACTAAAACCACAGCGTTACAGGACTAAAAAGAGCTTAAAAGTGACCACCGCATCGGGAGTGTGTTTGGGAAGTTAACACTCCCACAGTATTGGAGCGAGCGCTCACATTAGGAGAATGCTGCTCCCAGTGCCAAGCTACTAATGTACGGCTAAACAGTTAGTGTGGGGTTTATACTGGGCCTGCAGATGGGACTGCAGTTAGTGTATGCAGAAGGAGCTGTGTGAATTACACAGCCATGACTGAAAACTGAGAGGAAGGAGCAGGAGGAGAGCAGGAGGAGTAGAGTAGAAGGAGTGGAGGAGGAGGGGAGGAAGAGGAGTGGAGAAGGAGATGAGGAGGAGGAGGAGGAGGAGGAGGAGAAGAGGAGGAGGAGCTCCACGTGAGATTAGAACGTGTGGGGCCCAAGGTTCCATTTGCTCATGTCATAATGAGCTCTGAGAACTCTTTCAAACAGCTGCAGATTCAATTCTAGATTTTTCACAGCACGGTTCCAAAGGTAACGCTTCAGGGAGGAGGAGGAAGGAGAGGAGAAAGGAGAGAGCGGGGAGGGGAAGAGTGGTCAGCTCAGCTTAGCTGCTGGCCAGGGAAAATCACCTCTCTTCAGAACCCCTTCTGAGCCCCTTCAAAAGGGTTTTCACACTTTAGAAAGGCTACATTTCAAAAGCCCCAGCATCTTCCTCTGCCACGGACACAGAGGCCAACTTCAGACGAGGCTGAGGCCTGGCTCGGGGCTGGGCCAAATCAGGGCCACGTCTGGGATGGGCCAGCTGGACTGCGGACCACTCTTGACAGGGACCAGCTGGACTCTCAGTTTCTACATGAGAGAGGGGCTGAATGCGGACGCACTAAGAGTGGAAGAGAGAGGATGAAGGAATGTGTGTGTGTGTGTGTGTGTGTGTGTGTGTGTGTGTGTGTGTGTGTGTGTGTGTGCGTGTGCGTGTGCGTGTGATGTCAATAGAGACCTCCACATGATAGAAGGGTTAAATGTGAAAGTACAGAAGTGAGGAGACTGAGAGGTACTGAGATGACTATGTGTGTGTGTGTGTGTGTGTGTTGAGGTGGTCAGCAGCATGGACCAGCTGCTTTAAAGACCTTCACGTGACTGAAGAAGTCTGAAGGTAACGTCAGTGAGGATGAGGGGGAGGGTACAGAGTGTGTGTGTGTGTGTGTGTGTGTGCATCGAGGGGACTGGGCGGCACGTGCATTGCTCCGTGACACACCGTAAGGGTCTCTGTGTGTGTTTGTTGTGTGAGTGTGTGAGTGTGAGTGTGAGTGTGAGTGTGAGTGTGAGTGTGAGTGTGAGTGTGAGTGTGAGTGTGAGTGTGAGTGTGAGTGTGAGTGTGAGTGTGAGTGTGAGTGTGTTTGGACTACAGCCACCACCACTACCACAGATGCAGCCTGTGGCCATGTGGGATTGAAGATGTTTTGGAGAAGCAGCCATGGAGCCGTCACCAAGACCTTCAGCAAATCTGGACTGGCCAGGGGAAGTGTGTGTACAGTATGAATGTGTGTGTGTGTGTGTGTGTTTCCACATGTGTAAGAGTGTTGTGTAAGTGTTGTGTATGTGTATGTACATCTAGCCTATATGCATATGTGTGTGTGTGTGTGTGTGTGTGTGTTTGTGTGTGTGTGTTGGCAGCTGTGGCTGCTCTGATCTGCTCTGAGACACATCTTGCTCTCGCCGGTTCGGCCAAGTTAATTAACAAAAGCTGCGTAATGAGCCGAAACCTAAACAAAGGGCCGACGGGGAGCAGAGAGAGAGAGAGAGAGGGAGGGAGAGAGAGGGAGAGAGATAGAGGGATAGAGAGAAATGAGAGAGGTAAGAGAGAGAAAGGGTGAAAGAGAGAGGGGTAGAGAGGATGCAGAGAAAGGAGAGAGAAATGAGAGAGTGAGTGGGTGAGTGTGTGTGAGAGGAGAGAGAGTGAATAAGACAGGAGAGGGAGGGAGAGAGGAAAGAGAGAGTGAGGGAGAAAAGAAAGAGAGGAGAGAGGGGTTGATTTAAGGCCGGGAGATGTGAGGGGCCTCATCCAAGGCTGCACTAAAGCCCCCTAAATGTGCTCTCTCTAAAGAGACGAGTGTGTGTTTGAGTGAGTGTGTGCTCTCTCTAAAGAAATGAGTGTGTGTTTGAGTGAGTGGGCGCTCTCTCTAAAGAAACGAGTGTGTGTTTGAGTGAGTGTGTGTTGGAGCGAGTGTCGGGACAGAGAGATTAAAACAAACGCTGATCTGATTCCACTTTTGGTAGAGACGGATGGGGGGTTGTGCAATGTTAGCCATTTGTTATGCCATATGCCCTGATGTAATCTTACACAACCCAAAGACAATGCAGATCTCTGTAGGGAGTGTGTGGTTTCTGAGAGCATGTTTCTGCGTGCGCCTGTGTGTGTGTGTGCTTTTGGATCATGTGCACACGTGTTTGTGTACGTCTCAATGTGTGTAAAAAGTAGGCATTTCTGAATAAACATTTGGATGAGTGAGGTTCTGGCTACATACGTAAATGTTTATGTACATATGTGTATTCCTATGGGTCTGTATTGCTGTGTGTGTGTGTGTGTGTGTGTGTGTGTTTCCCATGACTTGGGCTCCAATACAGCTACATGGGAAGCAGCATTCTGTTTCCTAAACAAATTCTAGCAGAGTCTCAAGGGAATGATGACCCTCCTATTGTACAGTGTGGTGGCTGGCACAACCCAACAACCACAAACACAAACACACACACACACTGTACCCTCCCAAAGCCAAATTCCCCCTCTAAAGATAGATATTATGCCATTGTGTGTGTGTGTGTGTGTGTGTGTGTGTGTGTGTGTGTGTATGTGTGTGTGTGTGTAAGATCAGACAGTGAGGTGTGGATACCAAAGACAGACTGGAGACCAGCTGGTTATGTGTGAACTCTGTATCTGATCACTAAACAGGCGATCAGCTGGCCATATCTGAGTTCAGCATTGTAATGTTGTGTGTATGTGTGTGTGTGTGTGTGTGTGTGTGTGCATTTGTGTGTACTGTACTGTACCTGATTACTAAACAAGCGATCGGCTGCTCGTATCTGAGTTCAGCATTGTAAGGTTACAGTAGATAGACTACTAGAGACCAGCTGGTGGTGGTGTGTGTGTGTGTGTGTGTGTGTGTGTGTGTGTGTGTGTGTGTGTGTGTGCGCGCATTTGTGTGTACTGTACTGTACCTGATTACTAAACAAGCGATCGGCTGCTCGTATCTGAGTTCAGCATTGTAAGGTTACGGTAGATAGACTACTAGAGACCAGCTGGTGGTGTGTTTATGTGTGTGTGTGTGTGTGTGTGTGTGTGTGTGTGTGTGTGTGTGTGTACATACTGTACAGTACCTGATCACTAAACAAGCGATCGGCTGCTCATATCTGAGTTGAGCAGTGTAAGGTCACGGTAGATAGACTGCTAGAGGCCAGCTGGTGGTGTGTGGATGTTGCGCTGTAATGTATACAGGCTTCTCACTGTCACAGCACAGAGCTTGTGTTTACATTAGGGGCTTTGGTTTACATTAGGTAGGGATGTGACTGCTACTCCAAATTCTTTACTCTATCCTTGAGCAGAAAAAGGAAGCTGTGGTGTGTGAGTGTGTGTGTGTGTGTGAGTTTGGAGGTGTGGCAGTCGAAGTGGTGGGGGCCTGAATGGAAAAGGGCAGCACGTGGCCCAGCCCGTGGCTCACACACACTCTCAAACACTCACACTCTCAAATACACTCACACACACACACACACACACAGGGTCTCTCAGGGTCTGACTCCAGATGTGCTCCCCACATCCCCAAACACCACTGATGAGGTGTCCTTTCGGAAATAGAACTTACAGACACGGGGGGGTATGTAGTGTGTGTGAGTGTCGAAAGTGTTTTGAAATGTTTTAGGGTGTTTTCGGGGGGGGGGGGGGGGTGCTAGTCGGAGCTCTGGGCTCCCACAACATTCACAACGGAACGACGAATGACGCAAATGTTCGTCTGAGCAGACTTTCAGGAAAGTGCTTTCAAGCAGACGCCAAGAAGGAAGCCAGCATTACTAGAGTGTGAATTCACCTACAGGCCGGGACACACCAAGCCGACGTCTGAGGGCCGATAATCAACTTGGTGTGTCCCGGCCTCAAGAGCGACCTTTCTCTCTCTCCACAATAGGCCGTTTCCCCATCCTGTTTCCCTGTGCACGCAGAACTCCACACGGATTGCAATCAGCTGAATCCCCAACAAGGCACCCTGATTGGGCATTTTCAAAGAGGAAGTGTCCGTCTGCAGGGAGAGGGAGAGAGAGAGAGAGAAAGAAAGAGAGAGAAGAGAGCAGAAAGCAAGTATCCCTATGGGAGTGCGTCTCGCCTCTGCTGTATGAAATATGAGCGTCAACTGAGTCCAGGGGCCTCCCAGAGCAGAGGGCTCTCTTCTCCTCTTCCTTCTCTTCTTTGCTCCCGTGGCGGAGAGAAAATGAAAACGTTAGCTCTCTTCTCTTCTTTTCTCTTCTTTCGCTCCAAGCCCGGAGAGAAAACTAAAACGTTAGCAGGCCTCTTCAAGTGGTTTCCATCAGCAGCTGAGGATGGATCCCAGGGCTAGTATGGCCTTGGATGACTGTTATTCTTCCAAGCCTGAGGTGTGTGTGTGTGTGTGTGTGTGTGTGCACAGCCTATGCAGGGCAGGTACAAAGAAAACTGAAGGAAACAATTCCTTTGTCTGTGTGTGTGTGTGTGAGAGAATGTGTGTGTGTGTGTGTGTGTGTGTGTGTGTGTGTGTGTGTGTGTGTGTGTGTGTGTGTGATGTATGTGTGCGTTGTACTATGTTTACCCTCTTCAGGACACAGCACTGGCTCTATGTGTGTGTGTGTGTGTGTGTGTGTGTGTGTGTGTGTGTGTGTGTTGGAGTGTGTTGATGTGCTGGAGAGCTCAGGCAGAGTCAACAATAAGCAGAGCAGCTCTCGACTCCAACGCTGCCCAGTGCAAACGCCTGCTGGACAAAAGCCACAAATATTTCCACACTTTGTTCGGTGGGAAGTGGTTCTGACAATAATGCCACTAAAAAGTCCTGTTTCTTTGCAAAGAAAAATGCCACGTACGAAAATAACTGCTTTCATTGATTTGCCTATTGTAGCAGGTCTGTACCA
Source organism: Sardina pilchardus (assembly GCF_963854185.1). Lineage (NCBI taxonomy): Eukaryota > Metazoa > Chordata > Actinopteri > Clupeiformes > Clupeidae > Sardina > Sardina pilchardus. The sequence continues at coordinate 24,769,959 of NC_085016.1, read as the reverse complement.
GGGGACTATTTAGATATACTCAATCTTTAGTCTCTCTACTGTTTGTTGACAGATGATGATATACAGAACATTTATCATATTATGTTATATTATATTATGTATGAGTGTATTTTTGTATTCATTTATGTATTAATTTATTTATTTATTTATGTATTCATCTAGCTATCGATCAATGTATTTATTTAATTATGTAATTTGGGAGTATCTGTCTCTGTCCTCCTTTCGGGCGGCATGGAGTAGCGGTCTTGACAATAGTGCTTTTCATGGTCTTAAATTATACTAGGAGACTATTGTATGACTATTGACTCATCTTTAATCATACAGACCGTGTGTTCTCAGGGTCATTATAACCGCTCTCTCAGTGTGTACACACACACACACACACACACACACACACACACACACACAGGGAAATGTCAATACTGCTTGCGTTCAGTTACTGGTTGCCCTCAGCGTTCCAGGGAATGTTACAGGTCTGATATCAGGATCACCATCTGAGTGTCCTGCTACTAGTTCCTCAGAATCCGCCCCCTCACCCCAGACTTCCGGGAGAAATGGGTGACACTAGAGACGCAGCCATGAAAGGTCAAAGGTCAAATAACGACACCTCAGAGAGGGACCCCAAATCCCAAAGCCTCTGAAAACCTCCCCCTCCCCGACCCCCCCAACCTGTGTCCACTTCAGCCCTCTAATATAACAGCGTGGGAACATTATATGCATTTCCTGCTCTGTTGTCTTTCCCCATCTCTAATCTCTCTCTCACACACACACACACACACACACACACACACACACACACACACACACACACACACACACACACACACACACACACACACACACACACACACACACACACACACACACACACACACACACACACACACACACACACACACACACACACACACACACTCCGTTCCCGAGGGGAGGTCTAAAATATCGCTGCGCTGCGAGAGATTGATTGTGGGGGGGAGGTGCTGGGTGGTAAAAGGGGCTAAATTATTAACTTTTAAATGGCTGTTCCGCCTCTTGTCTCCAATTACTTAGGCTGACAGTCGCCAGCGGGGCAGAGAGCAGGCAGAGGAGGAGGGGGGAGCAGAGGAGGAGAGGAGTGGAGGAGAGGAGGAGAGGAGGAGAGGAGGGGGGGGAAGAGGAAGAAGAGAAGAGTGGGGCAGCGCATCTCCCTTGGCCTCTCTGGACTGAGCAGAGACAAGCTGGGCACAGGCCCAGTTTACACACACACACACACACACACACACACACACACAGACACAGACACACACACACACACACACACACAAACACACAAACACACACACACAGCGACAGTTCATAGAAAGCCTGGCTGCCCGCTTGGCCCTTGGACGACATGCTGACAACTTGCTTAAGTCTCGACACTTGACCTGCTCTTCTTTCAAGCCTGGCCTGTCAATACTGTTCACCACAAAAGCATTGTTTGGCTTTGTGTGTGTGGGTGTGTGTGTGTGTGTGTGGACAGGATTGGACCTCGCCCTTTGGATCATTACTCAGAAATAAAGGTTCTTGTTGAAAAAATGGATCACTGTGCTGACTGATATGTAATGTCATGATCAACACTTCATTGTAACGTTAAAAAAGAAAAGAAAAAAAAATCACAAAACGTACACGTGAATGTCAGACATGGTCCCACCCTCACCCCCACCTTGGTTACACCCTCGCCCCCACCTAAGAGCTCAGTCACCAATCTAATTGCACGCTTGTGAAAGTCCTACAAAGGGCCTCTATTGGTCGGATGCAGAGAATTAGACACCGGAGGACAGACATGAGTAGCGATCTCCCCTGCGCCAGACTCCCTACGGTGTGAGGGACCTCGATGATACTGACTCCTACTCATAGTGAACACTATCCATAAGCTCTCTCCTGCGTAGGATTCTTTACAGTGTGAGGGACCTCGATGATACTGATTGCTATTCATAGAGAGTACCGTCAATAAACTGTCCTGCGTAGGATTCTCAATGGTGTGAGGGACGTTAATGATACTGATTCCTACTCATAGTGAACACTATCCATTAGCTCTGTCCTGCGTAGGATTGTCAAAGGTGTGAGGGACCTTGAAAATACTGATTTCTATTCATAGGGAGCGCCGTCAATAAGCGCTGTCCAGCGTAGGATTCTCTACAGCCTAACAGACCTAATTCCTATGGATTGTGAGCGCTTGCTAAGCTCTCAGGACTCCAAACAGTGTGGGGGGATGATTTTTGAATATCTGTCCAAACGAGTCACTGAGGTAAAGCTGACGTACTTCCTTTCCTGTGTGTTATGTGGTATACAGCTATCGATATTTCTGGGAACAGGCATGCTCGTTCTACTGTTTCTGATCAAATCAATCTCAAATCAATAGTCATTCATACAGCATCATCTAATACTATGAGTGATTGAGAGCAGTGTCTGACAGCTCCACCATTGAGCTCCTGACACTAGAATCAGGATTTCAAAAGCTACATGAAAGCTTCTGGGGAATTGTGGCTAGAATTCTCTGATTAAGGCTAGTGGAACATTGTGGGTAGAATTCTTCCATTAAGGGCTACTAGGGCATTGTGGGTAGAATTTTCCCATAAAGTCTAGTGGTACATTTTGGGTAGAATTCTCCCATTAAGGCTAGTGGGACATTGTGGGTAGTTCTTCCATTAAGGCTACTGGGGCATTGTGGGCAGTTCTTCCATTAAGGCTACTGGGGCATTGTGGGTAGTTCTTCCATTAAGGCTACTGAGGCATTGTGGGTAGAATTCTTCCATTAAGGCTACTGGGGCATTGTGGGTAGAATTCTTCCATTAAGGCTACTGGGGCATTGTGGGTAGAATTCTTAGATTGATGTTCCTGAGGCATTGTGGGTAGAATTTATTCCATTAAGGCACCGAACACATTGTGGGCAGGATTGTCCCATTAAGGTTGCTGAGGCATTTAGGGTAGAATTCTCCCATACAGGCTCCTGGGGCATTGTGGCAAAGGCCCAAAACTATTGTTTACAGTGGACAAGGCAACCACAGGCCACTCAGGAATGCAAAGAGCAGGGCAGAGATATTGACAGACAGGACATGATCACATAGGCAAGGGTGGAGGAGAGGGGAGGAGGAATGAGGGACAGAGAGAGAGAGGGAGAGAGAGAGAGAGAGAGAGGGAGAGAGAGAGTAAAGGGGTGGATGATCAGAGAAAAATAGAGAGAGGGAGAGAGAGAGAGAGAGAGGGAGAGAGGGAGAAAGAGAGGGAGAGAGGGAGTAAAGGGGTGGATGATCAGAGAAAAATAGGGAGAGAGAGAGAGAGAGAGAGAGAGAGAGAGAGAGAGAGAGAGAAAGATTAGTTTTCTGAGAGCATCAGACTGGACTGGCGTCGGCTGGCAAGAGATGCACTCGGTTTGGCCGGATGAGCAGCATCTCTCCACACCTGATTAGAATCGATCGGCGCGGAATGCAGGGAAACCTCGGCAGGGAAAACATCCCGAGCCCGCACACAGGAACGCCCGGTAACTGTGGAGATGTCCAAACCAGAACAGCCGATCTGCAGCCTCCCAGAAAAACATTCTACAGCAAGTGGAAAATAACTTTCTCCCGCGCGAGTCGTTAAATATGGGAAAACGTATCATTAGTCGACGGACAATATTATCTCAAACAATATTTTCAGCGTGCGCTTGGAAGCGGTGATCCTTGCAAGGGAAATACTTCTATCCCAATCCATTTAATTCCTTAAAGTGTAGCGCTTCTTTGCCATGGTGATTGTAACACTCTCCCCTTCCAGGCATATACTGTATGAGGGAGGAGTGACTCATTTTCCTAAGAGCCTTAGGAGGACGTCGGGTCACCTTTCCCAAAGGGACAGAGTTTCATTACACTCTAGCCATGGGAGAGAGAGAGAGGGAGAGAGAGAGGGCAAGAACCCAAGAACGAAACGAGAGAGAGAGAAGGAGAGAGAGGAAGGGAGATGAAATTAACAGAAAGAGCAAGAGTGAGAGAGAGGGTGAGGAAAAGGGCGATGGAGAGAGAGAAGGAGCGAGAGAGGGAATGAGAAAGAGGGCGAGGAAAAAGGGATGAGAGAAAGACAGACAGAGAGAGAGAGAAAAGAGAGAGAGGGAGTGATGGAGAGAGAGAGAGAGAGTAAGGAAAAGGGGATGGAGAGAGAAAGACAAAGAGATCAAGAGCGCCTCTAACCGCTAGACCCCTCTTCCCCACCATCAGCCGTGTCATAAATTCTGCACCGTCACGCGTCATGATGCATTATGGTTCCCTAAAGGCTTGCCGAATGGTGTCCTTGCCCTGGAGCGTCGCTAAAGACCCCCAAACACACACACACACACACACACACACACACACACACACACATCAGTCATGGGTGGGTGGGGGGCACCTGGCTACGGACGGCTCATCCATCACGGTCGGAGACGGGCCGTTTCAGCAGCCCGATGGAGCCGTACGGCCACTCACGCCGTGCAGACACCGGAGAGAGCCCCAACAAATCATTTGGCACACTGGACACTGGGAGAGAGATACACACCTCTACCTACCTCTCTCTCTCTCTCTCTCTCTCTATATATATATATATATATATATATATATATATAGAGAGAGAGAGAGAGAGAGAGAGAGAGAGAGAGACAGAGAGAGAGAAAGCAATATGGACAGCAAAGGGAAGGTGAGAGACTGACAGAAGGATGGCGGGATGAAGAGTGTTACCGAGAGAGAAATGAGATGAGATGATCTGGAGAGAGGAGATGAGATGATCTGGGTAGAGTAGATGACATGGTACAGACAGAGGATATGAGATGAGAGAAAGAGAGAGCGGACATGAGAGGACCTACCTGCCTGCTGTCAAATATCACAGGCCAACCACCTGGTGTCCCATCCAGTGAGTGAATATCTCTTTAATACAGTCATTGGTCCCGTCCCACCCCATCCCATCCACTGTCTCCATTCTCTATTCTCCATTTCTTAAAGACGGTCCGCCGACAGACCCATTACAGCAGAGTAATAGCCCTGGGGCCAGGCTTAAAAATAACCCCGTATACTGCATATCAATTACAGCCACTGTAATAACGCTCTCAAGCACACAGAATACAGGGACAGATGGAGAGACAGGGCGATGAAGAGAGAGAGGGGGGGGGGGGTGGAAAGGAGGAGAAAGAATGAGGGTGACAGAGAGGGTGTGAGAGAGAGGGAAATGAGGAGAGAGAGAAAGAGGGTGACAGAGAGGGTAAGAGAGATAGAGAGAGAGAGAGATGGAAAGGAGGAGAGAGAATGAGGGTGACAGAGAGGGTAAGAGAGAGAGAAATGGAAAGGTGTAAACAGGAAGACGGTGACAGAGAGGGTGAAAGAGAGGGAAAGGAGGAGTGACAGAGAGGTGAAGAGAAAGAGAGGGAGAGAAAGACAGAGTGAGAAGGAGAGAGAAAGGAGAGAAGGAGATGGAAAGGTAAAGAGATAAAGAGACAGAGTGAGGAGAGGGAAAAAAGGAGAGCAAAAAAAGCTGACAGACATAGAGAGAGAGAGAGAGGGAGAGAGAGAGAAAAGAGAGAGAAAGAGAAAGCCTGCTTGAAAGCATCTCACTAAGTAACATTAGCTCATCCAGCACATCATGCACCGTCTCCACGGTGACTGGCTGCCCTTTCACCCCCACGCAGCGGAGCGCGACGTCCCGTCTGAGGCTCAGGGCTCAGCGCTCGGGGCCGAGGCTGATCTGGACCGGATACGCGCCGCGTGCGCTCCCGTGGGGGCCGGCGGCGAACAGGAGCGGGAGAAACCTCGGCGCAGCAGCGTCACGCTCGGCTCCCTCCTCTCTCCGGCGGATCAATGGCCTCGTATCGCGCCCATCGCACGCCGGGGAGAATGGAGGCCGCTGGACGCAGCCCATCAGATAAGCCCCAGCCTCTCACTTTCTCTGGCCGCTAAGGAGTGTGCAGCGAGTGTGTGTGTGTGTGTGTGGGTGTGTGTCTGCTTTGGTGCATGTGTGTGGGTGTGCTTACAAGTGTACGGAAATATGTGTGAAATTGATGTGTGACTACATATGCTTTGCTGCCTCTGCATGTGGATGTAAGTATGTGTGTGTGTATGGATGTGTGTGTGTGTGTGTGTGTGTGTGTGTGTGTGTGTGTGTGTCCCTTTCAAGACGGAGTCCCTATCCCCAGCTCACGTATTCCCGTGCCCAAAGCAGGCGGGCGAGCAGAAAGCCTTGTGTGCCCTTCTGCGGGCACCTCCATGTGAGAGCGGGGTGGCAAACAGCGCCGGCTCAGAGGAGCCAGGACCCCGGCGAGCCCTGGCAGCGCCACAATGGCTGGCTGGCATTTCACACACGGGCACAGGCGGGCAGGGACAACGGCCAGCGCCAACGCCACCGGCGCCAAGCACCACCGACTGACCCACATGCAACACGACTCTCCTCCTCCTGGGTCAGCCTGGTTCAGACGCAACGGGTCCGGCCCTCCGAACGGGTCTGCTCTGCACACACTGCAGCAGTGAGGAGCCCGGTCCTGCTCAGTGCTGCCCGGTTCTACCCGGTTCTGCAGTCATCTGCCCTCATCTCCTCTCATAGCACTTGCTTACAATTACATAGTCTTGCTGATCCTAGACTGACTATACCTGACTAGATATGACACTTGATTGTTTAAAAACAGCACTCACTGATGCACTCATTCTTATTGCACTCTACCTTTTTCCAAAATGTTCCTAGAATTGTTTTAGAAAAACCTTAACCTGTTTACCATGTTGTAAGTCTCTTTGGCTACGAAGCGTCAGCCAAATGTATAAGGAGCTATAATGTACTGTAATCTGGGCTGTTTAGATTTCCTCTCCTCTCTTCCTGATCAACTGGTTAAAGCATCTGTAATCCTATACGGGTCCAGTCCCACCCCATCTCTCTCTCCTGCTCATTTCCTGTCCTGTCTCATTAAAGGCATAAAAAGTCTCCAAAAAATATACACTCTACTTCCTATATATAATATAGCCACACTTTAACCAGAGACTGCTATCCGGTCCTTGAGACTTTTGAGAGGAAATCTTTTAAATATACACATACATATAAAAAGATTTCCCCTGAGCACATATTTACAAAACTTCCTCTCAGAGCATATATAAAAAGATTTCCTGTTCAAACTTCTCAAGGATGGATAGCAGTCTCTGGTTAAAGTGAGGCTGCAGTTCTCCAATCACTACCACCTCTGGCATGGCTCATTTAGTATACAAAGTAAATGATTAATGCAAGCCCCTAACAGTTTCCTTTTTCAGTTTCTTTTCTTTCTTAAATTTTATGTATTTATCGTATTGTTCCCAAGCAGAGAGAGACTTGACTTTTAAAACCCCTTTACGGAACCATTATATGGATCAAAAACACCTTAACAAGCTACCATGTAGCCTCACCCAACACCTTCCCCACTACACCAACACCTAGGTACAAAAACACCCCCATCACCAGCGAAATGTCAGACAGAAAGAGAGAAGGAGAGAGAGACAGAGAATGACAGAGAATGAGAGAGAGGAAGAGAGACTTTTAGAACCACTATGTGATGATATGATACTTGATATGGATCAAAAGCACCTCAAATAGCTACCATGTAGCTTAACCCCCCAAAACACCAACCCCATC
>NC_085016.1:24744854-24757354 GCF_963854185.1 Sardina pilchardus | reverse complement strand
CTGCAATAATACAGAAGGGAAGAAAGCAGCTGTGTCAGGTGTACAGGGGTGTTTGGTATTAATGCATTGGAAGCGTACAGTGGTGTTTGGTATTGATGTATTGGAAGTGTAGGTAGAAGTGAGGGTGTGTGTAGGAAACAGACTGAGAAGCTGCGAGAGGGGGAGTAGAGACAGAGTGTCTCTGTGAGAGGGCGTGTGTGTGTGTGTGTGTGTGTGTGTGTGTGTGTGTGTGTGTGTGTGAGGATACAGTATTTGACGGATAGATAGTGTGTGTGCCAGCTGCCAGGGCATGTACGTGTGCTGTGTGTGACTGTGTGAGGGAGATAGAGACATTGTGTGTGCTTGTGTGAGTGTGTGTGTGTCTTTGTGAGAGGAAAATTGAGAGCGTGCGTGTGTGTGACTTTGTGCGAGGGATATTGGGCTTGTGTGTATGTGTCTTTGTGTGCGGGAGATGGAGTGCTCATGTGTGTGTGTGCGTGTGTGTGTAACGATGACTCACCAGCGACGTTGACCTTCTCGGGCGCGTTGGCGTTGGCGGCGAGCGGGGTGGCGGTGCTGGTGCCGTTGGTCAGGTTGCCCCCCGTGCCGTTGTACAGGATGTTCTCCACCTTGGTCTCCAGCTTGGCCAGCCGCAGCATGATGCTGTCCAGCAACACCGCCAGCGTCTTCTTCAGGTCTGGGACACACACACACACACACAGAGAGAGAGAGGGAGAGAGAGATTTAAAAACCCATGTGTGAGAGAGAGAGCGAGAGAGAGGGAGAGAGAGAGAGAGGTTTAAAACACTCATGGTTAACCAGTACTGAGCAACAGAGAGAGAGACAGAGAGAGCGTGAGAGAGAGAGGGAGAGAGAAAGAGAGCGAGAGCAAAAGAGAGAGAGAGAGAGAGAGAGATTTAAAACACTCATTTGGTCAACCAGTACTGAGCAACAGAGAGAGAGACAGAGAGCCTAAGAGAGAGAGGGAGAGAGAAAGAGAGAGAGAAAGAGAGAGCAAGAGAGAGAGAGAGAGCCAGGATCTTATTCAGGTCTGGGGAGAGAAAGGTTTTTAAACTCCTGTGTTAGAACAACTAGAAACCAGAAAAATGTCTCCCTGAAGTTACCAGACATTTTCCAAGCCGTTCGTTCGAAGTTCAAAGTTCTGTTTCAAAATGTCTGAATTCCAGCACAGTGTCTGTAAACTTTGAGCTCAAATCACAAAAGAGGGAGTAGGAGAGTAAGAGAGCTTGCAGATAGACTTGTAACCCACCATCAGAATCAATTCACTTAACAGTTCAAATGCAAATTCACAAGGGACGATATCATTTACGAGACAATAAATGTCACACAAAAGATCTCACACAAAATGCAAAACAACAAAGGATGACATGTTTAATGTACAAGGAACTGTGATAACACATATCTGCTATCTGAGCAGTAAAAGTGACAATGAAACGGCTATCTATCTCTTTTGGTCTTGAGGGTGTGTGTGTGTGTGTGTGTGTGTGTGTGCGTGTGTGTGTGTGTGTGTGTGTGTGTGTGTGTGTCTATCAGCTAACAGTCGAGCCCAGTGCAGCACAAAAGACAAACACGTGGTCAGTGCTTGACCAGGCGCACCTTGAGAGTCAGCTGTGTGTGAATCTCTCATATTCTCACGGCCAAGGCCAGGCTGCTGAGAAACGGCATGGCAACGCCTGCGGGATGCTAAGGACGATTAGCTCACACTGACCGAGCCCTAAATCTCATCATCGTGCGTGTTTGTGTGTGTATGTGTGTGTGTGTGTGTGTGTGTGTGTGGGGGGGGTGTGCCGTCATTTCACTCTCTTGCCCTTTCTACCTCTCCAGCCTTTAACAATTCATGTTTTCTTTCTTTCTTTCTTTCACTTCTCCCTGTTGCTATAGTAACCGCTGGGAAATGGCGAATTCTCAGGCAGGGAGATGGCAAACCCAAATGACACAGAACACCCCGCTGGCCCGTCAACACACACACACACACATACACACACACACACCGCTCGTCCGTCCCCTAACCCCCGCTTCACGACCTTGTTTTTGAGGATCTTGTTTGTAATCAATAACACCCCCTCGGGTGTGTGTGTGCGCGTGTGTGTGGGGCGGGGGATCATAAATATGCAGAAAGGACAGCCAGCGGGAGATACACCCACACACAGTACACCCACCCACACACAGTACACACACACAGTACACACACACACACACAACGACAACAGAAGCGTCAGCATCAGCAACAAACACAGCGGAGTGTGCTGACTGGGTCGGGATGAGCCGGGTCACTCCTCTCCTTTGTGGGAGAGAGGGAGCAGGACAGAGAGAAAGACAAGGAGAAAAGGAGAGAGAGGTAGAGAGAGAGAGAGAGAGACAGAAGGAGAGAGAGGGAGAAAGACAGAGAAAGACAGGGAGGGAGGAAGAGAGAGAGAGAGAAAAGAGATGGAAATAGAGATAGAGAAAGAGAGAGAGAGAGGGAAAGACAGGGAGGGAGAGTAAGAGAGAGAGAGAGAGAGAGAGAGAAAGACATGGAGGGAGAAAAAGAGAGAGGGAAGGTGTGGGGTCATCCAGGGCAGCGCCACGCTGTCTGCCAGCGGCTCATTACCATGCCGACCGAGTGCTGATGGACAGGCCGTCCTCCCGCCTCAGAGCAGAAGAGCAGCGCAGCGCAGCGCAGCACAGCCTGCATCTAGTCACTGGAGCAGGAGGCAGCACACGCCAGGGCTCAATAGAAACAATAGCACTTTGGCCAGGGGTATATAAAGGAGGCCAGGGGCAAGTAAGAGTCATATTTGAGTGTTACCGCCTCCCCCTTCTCCCGAGAGCCCCTGTTTGATGTATTTGACCCATATGCTTTTGGCAATACTGTACAACGTCATAGTCATGGTGATAAAGCTCCCTCTGAATTTGAAATTGAATTGAATTAAAAGACTGTTTCCTGTTTGTTTCTTTTCTCTCAATGACTGTGCTAAATGCTGCGAAAGTAAAGCACTCAATTGTTAAAGAATCAATTGTTCAGACACACAATGACAAGAGTCAGGCACAAACCGGTCTCATTCTGAGGACACACAGACATCATCAGGTGAAGTGATATATGAGAGAGGCATCCTCAGGGCTTCATGTCTAAAGACTCTCCGACTCTGTTGAATGGGTTACCAGCAGTCTGAGTGGCTGACTAATGCCCCGTCCACATGCTCAGTCACTGCGTGCCTGTGTGTGTGTGTGTGTGTGTGTGTGTGTGAGAATGGGTTACCTGCAGTCTGAGTGGCTAAGAAACAACCCGTCCACATGCTCAGTCACTGTGTGTGTGTGTGTGTGTGTGTGTGTGTGTGTGTGTGTGTGTGTGTGTGTGTGTGTGTGTGTGTGTGTGTGTGGATTACAGTAATAGCAGTCTGAGTGGCTAACAAATTCCCCAGTCCAGGCGCTCAGTCATGGCATGTGTGTGTGTGTGTGTGTGTGTGTGTGTGTGCGCTCATGTATGGGTTACCAGCAGACTCTCAGTGGCTAACAAATGGCCCGTCCAGGCACTCCGTCATTGTGTGTGTGTGTGTGTGTGTGTGTGTGTGTGTGTGTGTGTGTGTGTGTCATATTGGTGTCCAGTGCTGGGTAATGGCGCTGTATCTGGGGGAGATTTATGCATGAGGCTGCGCTGGTTAATGTGGCACAGAGGAGACAGCTGGAGACATCGGACTCTCGTCGCAATTACCATGTCACCGCTCACACTGCCCAGTGTGTGTGTGTGTGTGTGTGTGTGTGTGTGTGTGTGTGTCTGAGAGGGAGAGGGAGAGAGAACACGCCAGCCACAGTTGTCACAGAAGAGGGGAGGGAGAAGACAGAGAGGGCATGGCACTCACGACGACGACGACCAACCACTCACTAGCTCACACACACACACACACACACACACACACACACACACACACACACACGACACGCGCACACGGACACACGCACAGACACGGAAACACACACACTCTCCCGCCTGCCTGTGTTAAGACGCGACAGCTCCTCGCTCCCCGCGTCGGACACGTCAGCTGTCCTCACATCAACGGGAGCAGCGGAGCGCAGAGCAGAGCAGGACGTGGGGAATGTAATCAGACGAGAGCGCGCGCTCACAGCTCACAGCGCTCAGCGTTTACAGCCTGCAACCTTTGCCCTGCTGGGGCTGCTGTCATATTCAGCCCCCAGGCAGGCGCCGCCCATGCTAACGAGGCTAGAGGAGGATGTCCACAGGAACCAAGCCCATGGCCTCCCTCAGTGTGTGTGTCTGTGTGTGTGTGTGTGTGTGTGTGTGTGTGTGTGTGTGTGTGTGTGTGTGTGCACGTGTGTGTGTGTGTGTGTGTGTGTGTGTGTGTGTGTGTGTGTATGTGTGTGTGTGTGTGTGTGTGTGTGTGTGTGTGTGTGTGTGTGTGTGTGTGTGTGTGTGTGTGTGTGTGTGTGTGCACCTCAGTGCCCGCCACCAGGCTGCAAATCAATCAATTCAGTTATGCTTATTTACATATGGCCGCTCGCAAGATACACCGCGCACTGCTAACCTTGGATGAGAGAATCTTTAGGCACCAAGCAGCAACGGTAGCTGTCCGCCAGCACCTAGCTGGATGCATCTTAATCAATTCAGTGATGTTTATTTACAGAGGCAGACATCCCCTGGTTCAGAAAGTCAAAGTCCTACCAAGTATTTGAACCAACCACTTAGTAAACCAGCTCATCTTAAATCAGCAGCCAGGTTGATAAGATAATTAGTGATATCACCTGTGTCAGGTGCACAGGTAGAAAGAATATATGGCAGGACTTTTAGTTTCTGGAACCGGGAACCTGGACGTCCGCCTCTGTTTATTTACATATGGCATCGGGCACTGCTAACATCGGATGAGAGAATCTTTAGGCAGGAAGCACCCACAGTAGCTGTCCGCCACCACGCTGAAACTTAATCAGTTCCGTCGTGTTTATTTACACACCACCACTCGCAAGAGACACCGGGCCACTGCTAACATCGCTAGCGAGAATCTTTAGGCACGAGGCACCTAGCTGGCCTCCACCACACTGAAGCTTAATCAATTCAGTTGAGTTAAGTTTATTTATACATCGCCACCCACCAGAGACATGGTCTTAGGACACAAGACAGAACAGAAAGAGGATTTCAAACTAATGAGGTGTACTGCAAAGAATATCCAGAGAGAACTTGGGAAAAAAATACTACCACCAAATATTTCAAGACATATGCATCTTTCTCAATGTCAGAGTGGGCCTACGGCCACGAGCATCCTGAGACTTACATTCATCATTTAACACTGCGCTGCTGGTACAGTACAGCACAGCACAGATGCTTGTCTATCATTCAACACTCTGCTGCTTAACCAGTGCAACGCAGAACATCATACACTGCAAATAATCATTTGAATCGTTTTGAGATTTCGGAATTCATTCTAAGAATCTGTAATCAGAGAATGACTTTTTGACTTTTTTTTTTTTATTGCAAAAGATTACAGTCATTTCCTGTGTATTAGCTGCATTGTGTATACGCCACAAGACCGTATTTCAAAACCATATTAATAAGAGTATTTGTTGCAGCTCTGGGGCAGATGATGATGTTCCTCAGCGGGTCTTCACCTTGCTGCCTTGGCTAAGCTCAACAAGCCCGGGAGAATCCTCTAGAACACATCCCACCACTACCATTACCTCTGAATGACACCCCCAAATAGCCTTTTTCAGCTAATACAAACAACCTGCCTATCACACCTAACCCCCTCAATGCAGGAAGATTGGCACAATCAATCCTCATCCATCCATCCATCCATCCATCCATCCGAGTCTCTGTTTATTCTAGTCTCGGGCCAGCTGGAGATAAGCAACCCCATCTCCGTCACCATGGTAATCAGAATGCTGAACCTTGGGTGTCTCCTCAACATCACTAGAACTAGGGCATGGGTGTCAATTAGAAAAATAGGTTACTCAATTAGAATGAGTATTTGAACACAATAAGGCTACGTTCACACTTTGCGTCTTTTTCTGACAAAAGAAGTTGTGCAAGATGACCGTTTTCTCATCTTGAAAAAAAAAGATCTCCCGGCGTTTTTATTCCAAAGCAGCCGGAAACGTTTTTATTGCGATAGGCAAAGTGACTAACGTACGTGTGGACACAAAATATCGCGAAAGAGAAAAATGGGGTTGACTAATAGTCAACCCCATTGACTATTGCTTTTAGTATGTTATGGCAAAGTTGTGAAGTCATGTCAAACATTTCCCAAAAGCTCGGACACCTAAAACGAGTCTCTCGACCGATATTCTGTCACCTTCACCATTTTTCGAGAACATCGGTCGAGAGACTCGTTTTAGAACTACAGTAGTTCTAGGTGTCTGAGCTTTGGGAAATGTTTGACATGACTTCACATCTTTGCCATAACATACTAAAAGCAGGTAGTCAACCCCATCTTTTTTTATTTCGCAATATTTTGTGTTCACACGTACGTTAGTCACTTTGCCTATCGCAATAAAAAACGCTTCCGGCTGCTTTTGGAATAAAAACGCTGGCAGATTTTTTTTTCAAGATGATAAAACGGTCTGCACAACTTCTTTTGTCAGAAAAAGACACTTAGTCTGAACGTACCCATAGGTTGTGTTTGTCAAATGAAGTTCGGATGACAAAGTAGCAAAACCCGTCTGGCTGCGCTAATAAACGTCTTTTCACAAAATAGCTGCTGACAAACACAACCTAAGGGTACGTTCAGACTAAGCGTCTTTTTCTCAGCTGCCGGCTACATTATAACCCAACCGAATAGTCAAAAGTTTGAGATGTCAAATGTCAAATGAAGCTCGGGGCTATAGCCCAATAATTAAAAACAGCCCAAACAAGAAGGAAGAATCTCATCAGAGGAAAGAATCTGCTCCAACTACTCCATGTTACGGTATTTCAGTGATGAGAAAGTTTGCCTGTGCAATTTCACAGAGCAAAAGGCACCGACGACATAAACCAGTCCTATCGGGCCAGCTGGTATGGAAGCATGTGTTTCAAAATTCAAATGAGAATGCATTCTGCAATATGCAATTCTAAAAGACATTACATTATGCAATTGCTAATTCATTATGCAATTTAATATTACAATTTGCAATACTTTCTTTCAAAATGCATTTTAATATACAAAGTGACAATGCAATCATCAAATCAATTTTATTTATTTTGGTTAAAAATGTGAATAAACATGGATTGAATTGCATTCCATTTTGCCATGGTACTTTAGTCTCAAAATTCAAATGGCAATTCATAACACACACTCACTCACTGTTTTCTATTATTTTTCTTTGTATTTGCCGTAATGTTATGCCGTTTTCTTCTAGGACAATGCTCATGATTTCAGTTTCCTGTTCAGAACAGACAGAAGCCCTTGTGTAAGTAATCCTTCAGCTGCCAAACAAATAGTAAAATACTGTAAACTGTGTTTACAGGAATACAAAGTAGGAATACTTTCCCCAAATACTTGAAACATACTTTATTTTTACAGTCCTACAGAACAGCCCACAGGCAATACTGTACTACTGTGCTCATTGAGCTTGTACTGTATGGTACTGTACTGTATTGATACGCAGCACTGCAATGTAATCTCGGATCTCATCGGAGATTACGGTCCTTGGCCTCCCCGTCCTCCTCCTCTTACTCTCACTCCTCTGGCTCTGCCTCTGCCTGTACTACCACTGTATACTGAAGCTGTGATTGATAATTGTAAAACTGTGTGACAGGTGTTTGCCCATGTGATGAGTCAGTGTGCATGGTAGGGCAGTTAGCTTTAGAATTTGAATGGCAGTGTGTTCCTTGAGAGAACAAGACATTTTCTTCATGAAAACGGCAATTTGAGTGTAAAGCAGAAATTGTGCTCATAGTTCAGCAGAATCGGTTCAGGAGGTTGGTGCATGAGCTACATATAATTGGAATTGTGTCTCAAGTACCAGAAATTGTGTGTAAACAATTGGGAAAAACTGTAACTAATCATAAAATGTCACCCAAACATAAGTGGGGCAATCCATACCCTTTATTTGTAATGATTAGTTGAAATATGCAAAATAGCTTTTTAACTATGTGTGGATATTTACTATTACTGTAAATTATTTATATTTGATTTACTATTACTAAATGCGGTGGAAAACAAGAGGGGAAGATCAGTTACAACCAAGCATTTGTAGCTCTCACAAAATGATGCGCAGTGTATATTTACACTAATTAAGTAAAAACATCCATAATTGCTTTGACATCATGCTTTGACGTGACCTTGCACATGAATGAAAAAAGGTAAAAGTGTCCTAATTTGATCGTTCTGGGTTTTGCCCTATGTAAATCCGTGTTGCTTCTTTAAGGAGTCTGGAGGGAGCTCACCTCATAGTACAGCATATCTTATTACATACGCAGGCACAGAGCAAGATCAGAGACGGTTTCATGCAACATAGGTTTTGCAGTCATTTCTGTCATCGTAAACTAAATATTTTATTGACTATTTCAAGAACTATCTGACTACATAACACACACTCACTCAAACACACACACACACACACGCACACACTCCTGTGCTTATCAATAGAAAATGCATCAACTAATTGCAACACACACACACACACACACACGACACACCAATGCATAAATCTGTGCACGGATCAACCTTACAAATCTGCATTAGAGGACATCCACAGGAGCATGGAGTCCCATACCCCCCCAACCCCCCCACCGACCGACCCTCTCGCCGCCAGATCACCGATCCGACAGGATTGCCTTGCGTTCCGGTAGCTGGATTGGACAGATGGGGGAAGCCGACCTGCGTAATCCATATTTCCCAACAGTCCCATCATGCATTGCACCAATCTCATGGCACGCTAAATCCTCAGAGATGCATGTTTAACCCCGAGGGCAGCAAGCACACCGCATGACGTCAGTAGGCATTTCTGTAGTGTGTTTCTGCCTTTTTGGACACTAAGTTGGGGGGGGGGGGGGGGTGATGTTGACTGAGGTTTTGGTGGTGTTTACTGAAGCTATACCATTGGTGGTGTTGACAGGCTATGTATAGTGATGCCTTTGGTGATGCTGACTGAGACTATACAGAGATATCTTTAGCGCTAGCTAAGCCTGCTACTGAGGCTATACATTGAGGTCTTACATGAACACACACACACTTTCTTTCTTTCACTCTCTCCCCTCTCTCTATCTCTCACACACACACACACACACACACACACTGAGGGAGGCCATGGACCAGTAACCTGAGCCCTGGTGAGTGGCAGCCAGGTCAGGATGGGAAGGATCAGCTCCACTGAGAGGGATATTTTCTTACCGTGACAAAGAGAAAAGGGAAGCAGAGAGGAAAAAAAGAAAAGAGGGAAAAAAGAAAAGAAAAGAAAAGAAAAGGAAAGCTCAGGCCGGTGTTCCATGCGAAGGGCAGAGCACGGATAGCTGCAGAGCTCGTAGAGAGGATTAAAAATATATATTTTTTTCTCTTTCTTTCGCAGATACAGCCGGTCCCTCACGAATGACCGAACGAGTGAATGAACAAACGGCCCTGAGCCGAAGGCCCTGAACGAGCACGAGCACGAGCACACACACACACACTCCTGCATTCCTCTCTCTCTCTTTCCACCTCTACATATCTCTCTCTCTCTCTCTCTCTCTCTCTCTCTCTCTCTCTCTCAAACACAACTACAGAGATTGGAAATCCTCAGCTTGTCAAAAAAATCTTTCTTTGTTCTTTTTTATATTAATTCAACAGCAGCAGTAGCAGCAACAGAGCGTCAACTGACCCTGTCTCTTTCTCACTGCCCACCAGACACACAGACACACACACACACACACAGACACACACACACAGAGAGCGAGTGATGAGAAGGGCACAGGGCACAGGGCACAAGGATGACGGCGCACGGAGAGAGGCTCAATTGATGGTCTCTACACGACACATGACCACACGACCGCAAGACCAACAGGAAGCTTAACCTAACACCAACTCTTCTCCATTTAGCGTCGACTCTGAAGGCTCCGTCTGAATCTGCATATGGGGCAAATTTCCCACAAGTGGATTAAGCCTAGTTCTAGAATAGCAGGGAATTTGTATGAAAAATAACTCTTCTGACAAAAGTTTTTAGTCTGAGACAAACTTAATCCATGTACAGTAAGCCGGCATGTAGTTATTTAGCGGTCACGTTCATGTTAGAGGTTTTATTTCATTTCATTTAGCTTTTTGGATTTTGTTTGCTTTTTCGTTTTTTACTTATTTAGCATAGTTAACCTTTTTTAAGTATGAGTGCACCTTGATCTTCGAGCCTATGACCCTGGGTACTGTTTGCAGTTTCCTCTTCCTGCTCATCCACACACACAGGGAGTCATGTTCAATGCAGAGAGCTACATGACAAAGACAAAGGTCTTCGCCATCCTCCGTTTGGTCTAGAACACACATTTCATCCATCTTCTTCTCACCTTCTGTGTGTTACAAACGCTACAGTATCCACAAGCTGTTGTATTTTCGTCCTTGGTGTCATCCTTCAGCAGTGACATGATGGATGGGCCGAGTCTCCATATCTCAAGACGAGCCACACTCCCACATAATGCATAATTCAATTCCCCATCTCCATCATCTCCGACCCATTAAGCTTCAACCAACGGTTAAGTCTCTTCCCGCTTAAGTGACTGCAAGGCATGACAAAAACAAAGTCTTCACACACTGTTTCTTAGCAACCCAGGAGCCTTGAACTGACAGCTTAATGTCAAAGACAGGCCTCATCATCGATCCTTCATCATGAAGAAGAGACACCAAGTCAAATTCTTGGCAACAATTTTTAGAACAGCGAGAATTAACTGCACAAAGTAAATGGTCCTTATAATCCCGATATGCTGGAGGAAGTAGACATCCGATTATTCAGTGAAGCATCGTATTTATGATCTCTCTTATCAGCAACTATAAGTTCTAACCAGCGCACCACAAGCAACAAGGAACAGAAGTCTAACCATAAGATGTTGGATAGAGAATTCTCACATTAATGTGCTTCTTTTTGCTTGTGTCTTGTAATGATTTATGGAAACTATATACTTGATTTATTCTTTCATTCTTTTCATTGTAATGATTTTGAGGTGCCTGTATGCTTAGTTTTTAATTTTCTCTCTTTTTGTTGCAATGGTTTACGACGCTTGTTTATTTGTTTTCGCAATTCTTTACGATGCTTTTTTATTTGCTTTTGCAATTGTTTATGATGCTTGTATTGTTTTTTTGTGTGGAACGGAGGCATCGTTCTGTATTGAAACGATTAGGGTACTAGCAACCCTTTTGCTTGACAGTATCAAACATATCTGTGTACATTTGTGTATCTGTAGTGAAGTATGGTTATTACACTCACTCTATTAGCTCTCCGAACAGGTTTTCTCTTGCACAAAAAGACTATAATCTAGCACAGTAATGGAGGCAGGAACAGCACGGCAAAAACAAAGGCCTCACTTGACTGCAGAAAACATTGGCAGCGTTCAGCCGTCATAAAAACAGAACAATAAAGCCACCTCTCCGCAATAATGAGCCCTCTCTCACTGAATACTCAACACATGGGAATTGTGTGAGAAAAGGTTACGTTTTTCCACTGTCAAATCTGAAATCTCTCTGATGAATATACACACAGCACAGCTGTGGTCTTTAAGGCAATGTTGTATCTTAAAGTCAGAGAGCTTCTCTCTGATATTAAAAAGAAAAACACCACCAGAAATTTTTTAAAGCCAATTTGTCATTTTTGATATCGTTCGAGCCGTTTCATATTCTGTGAAACACATCCTTGCATTAACTAAAGCTGTGCTTTACTACTGGAACACAGAGTACATACTACAGTAATACAGTGCATACTACTGAGTGCATACTAATACACTGAATATATACTGTATACTAATACTGACAAGGGATTTTGCTTTTCTTTTCTTTGTTACTCCTAAGCATTAGAAGGTGTTAACCATAGCAATCTAAACCTAGACCTGAGACAGTAAGTGCTGGAGGAAGTCTGGCACCGCGTCCTCGGAGTTAGAAATGTGGGAAATCTAGTTACCATTCCTCAGCTGTACCTCTCAGCTTTTTACGTCCTGGGTGAATTTTATTTCAGAGAGAGAAAGAAACTTCATAAGCCAGTGAGCAACTGCAGAATTGCTGAAGGAAATTCCTTTTGCTTGAAACAAAATTCAAAGGCCGCTTTTATAAGCAGACTGTGGGGGAGTGGGAAAAGCTTCAGGCTGGAGACTTGCAGTCTTTTCACAAACTCAATTAATTCTCATACAAAGATTCAAATCTAATGTTCGTCCACTTCAAAGGCCACTCAAACGGACATTACAGAGCTTTCCGAAATCAATGTCTCCGTCGGAATCATGCCACTGTCTGACTACTTTGACTCTCATAGGGATTAAGGTCAAAGGTCAAACACCAAGGCGCTTCTGATGAAATGTCTATTGATGGGGACGCTGGCGTCTCACACTGCTCCGCCTGGCATGTTGTTTCAGTTACATTTTGTTTATTGTTGTT
>NC_085016.1:24732354-24739854 GCF_963854185.1 Sardina pilchardus | reverse complement strand
ACGCTGTGGTGCCTGTGTGTGTGTGTGTGTGTGTGTGTGTGTGTGTGTGTGTGTGTACGTGTGCATGTGCGTGCGTGTGTGCGTGCGTGTCTCACCGTAAGCGGTCATGGTGCCGACGTAGGGCCCGTCCATGACGCTGTGGTGCCTGTGTGTGTGTGTGTGTGTGTGTGTGTGTGTGTGTGCGTGTGTGTGTGCGTGTGTGTGTGTGTGTGTACGCATGCGTGTGCGTGTGTGTGCGTGCGTGTCTCACCGTAAGCGGTCATGGTGCCGACGTAGGGCCCGTCCATGACGCTGCGGTTCTCCTCGGCGAGGGCCTTGATGTAGCGCTTGCTGAGCTCCAGGATCTGCTGGCGCAGCAGCACGCTGCTCTCGTGGGTGGTGCGCTGCTGGATGGTGAAGTGCAGCAGCATCATGCCCCAGATGAAGCCGAAGCTCACCAGGAAGAAGCCCAGCTTCTGCGACGACAGCTTCCACATCACCATGGCGACGGCGGAGTTGTTAGAGCGTCGGCGGGCGATGACGCCGGAGGGGTCAGCGGCGGGTCAAGGTCAAGGGAGATCCGGTTTGGGATGAGCACGACCGCAAGCGCACAGGTGTGTGTGTGTGTGTGTGTGTGTGTGTGTGTGACAGACGGAGGATTCAGGAGGCGAGCAGGTCTGTGGCTGGGGAGAGGCGGTGTGGGGGGGTCACTGGGGCGGGTGCTCTCCATCGGGGGGCCATTCTCCTCACCGACACCTCAGAGCCTCATCCTGCACACAGAGAGAGAGAGAGAATTCCACAATTCTGTTAACATTTACTTATTTTTCTTTAACTTCTTACGTGTACAGTACCTGTAATTGAGCTTTGCCAATAATGTTCATGAAACGTTCATGCCAATAAAGCTTTATTGTATTGAATTGAATTGAATTGAATTGAATTGAGAGGGAGAGGGAGAGAGAGAGAGAGATTATCTATAATACAACTTTATTGAACCACAGTACACGTGCAAGCTATAATGATAAAAAAAAGAATCATTCTTAACTAGATATAAAACCATATGGCAGCAAAGAGAGTGAAAAATAAATGAATTTACAGAGAGAGGAGAGGGAGAGAGAGAGAGAGAGGATGGACAGAAGGAGATATGGACGGAGGAGAGAAAGGAAAACGTGGAGGAGCAAGATGAAGATCGGAGAAGTCGATATCAGTCAAATCAATGGATTGTTTGTGCGTGTGTGTGCGTGTGCGTGTGCGTGCACGCGTACGCGTTTGTATGTGTCTGGTGTCTGAGTGTGTGTAAGCATCGACGTTAGTCATACCTGAAGTTCGACTCGAGATAAAAGAAAGTCACTTTCTATTTTCAACTCCTGATGCAACAACAACCACCTTACCATGGCAACCACCAAACAGCAAAACAGCAACAGAAGGAGGCTCATCAAAGCAGAGTGAAAAACAACACCTAACCAATCACAAGCACACACACATACAGTACGTGTGTGCAAATCAAACCGCTGCCTTGTGGCCTCCTCTGTCCAGCATGACACCGCACAAGATCAAATCTGATCTCGTGTCCAACGGACGGAAGCGTAGACGAGCGCGTCCGGACCCAAGACACGATCAAAAGCAGAGCTGCAAGGAAGTCGGTGACTCATGTAGAAAATGAGAAAACGCTAGCTCTTACTCTACTACTCTCACCTACACACACACACCCACACACACACACACACACACACACACACACACACACACACACACACACACACACACACACACACACACACACACACACACACACACACACACACACACACACACACACACACACACACACACACACACACACACACACACACACACACACACACACACACACAGCTCACATACTGTATGCACAGACACAAGACAGACAGAGCTTCAATGAAGTCAATCACTATGCATACAGTATGTGAGCCTGTGAGCTGGGCAAAGCATGTCACAGACACAAACGGGAAGAAAGACAGACAGACACACACAAACAGATAGACACACAAACACACATTCACACACACACACCCTCCTGTCATACATGGCGCTAAGGTGGACAGTGGAGGGGGCATAGAAGTGGTGCCTGATTACCTCCCCCGAGGCTGGCAGACAAACAGGAAATGTTTTTGAGTGGCGCTCCGGGCAGAGGGAGCATCTTGGCTAGCGGTGGTCCCGCCTCGCTGACCACTCTGCACACTCACCTCCTGTCCTGACAAAACATCAGGCACCACCACCACACTGCAAAACAAGCCCAGCGTACCACACCACACCACACCACCGCACACTACTGCACACTACTGCACAACAGCAGGGAGGGGCCATCACATCACTTCACTTCCCAACAACCACACCCATGTGTCATGTCATCCCATCTGCCTGCCTGCCTGGCTGGTTGGCTGGCTTGGCTGTCTATACTCGTGTGTGCTGGCTTAAATGTCCGTCTGTCAGTGAGAGAGAGAGAAAGAGTGAAAGAGAAAGGGTGAGAGTGTGTGTTTGTGTTTGTGTGTGTGTGTGTGTGTGAGAGAGAGACTCAGTGTCGTCACTAGTCATATTCTCCATCTATACAAATACACTTACCTCCATAAGTATTGGAACCCATGCTAAAGTTGATTTATGGAGGTAACTGTGTGTGTGTGTGTGTGTGTGCATGTACTGTATATCTATGTGTATATTGATTATATATTATATTTATGCTATTGGTTGAACTATGATGTTAATAATGCTTTTAAATTTATTTTATTGTATCTCGGCTGCATTGTAAAAGAGGACTGCCCTCAATGTACTTTCCGAGAATTAAAATAAAGGTTTCAATCAATCAATACGATTGACACAACAGACCTCTGAAGTTCGCCCACAAAAAAGCTACTATATTTGCCCAAATAAGGAGATCCGGTATCTTGAGATTTTTTTCTATGGGAAAATAACATGAGGATTTTGAATTACCTGTTAAACTCTCAGGGGGACGAAGAAAACGGAAATGCAGACGTTTAGCTCTACACAGTTTTGTCCTGTTGCCTTCGAGTGGATACTGTGATCTTCGGTACATAAAGTCGGCACACTTTGATCTTTG
Source organism: Sardina pilchardus (assembly GCF_963854185.1). NCBI lineage: Eukaryota > Metazoa > Chordata > Actinopteri > Clupeiformes > Clupeidae > Sardina > Sardina pilchardus. Next base: position 24,736,784 of record NC_085016.1, on the reverse strand, counting down.
CTACCCCAGAGCTAACTCACAATGCAACTTTCCCTAGGTAGTTAGCTTCAATTGACATCCGGATCTCCTTATATGGGCAAAGATGGCAGCTTGGGCTTCATTTTGTAGGCCTACTGAGGTCTATTGACAAAAATGCCCAACAGTGCGTCTGTCTCCTCAGAAGGCTCAAAGGATTTGAAGTGAGACAGGACATTATATCCAGAGTGTGCCAGTCACTGATCGAGTCTGTCATCGCTTTCAACATCACCTATTGGTACAGCTAGCCTACCTAGATCCTCTTTCAGGAAAATCTAGTCTGGCAACCCATAATTCATAACCGTTTCCCTCAGACAAAGGAAAAATATCAGGCCAATCAGTGGCGAAAGGGGAAAACAAAACCAAAACTTATTGAGATAAACAGGACCAGCAACACCTGTTAAACGTGAACAAATACGGATGGAAAAATGCAAAAAGATAAATCACAGGAAAGCTAGACACACATACATTGTGTCCTGACTGTTGATACTGTTTATGGTCGGTTTGTAAAGTTTAGGAGAAGTAGGAAGTGATGTTAGAAATCTCTGATCCATGTGCTTGGTGAGGCTGGCCCATCGTGATGTTAGTGCCCATCGTGATGCACGTGTTGCAAATGTTTCCCCAATCGAGAGTTCCCAGACTCTGTTCAGGTCGTGAAAGAGTCGGGTGGGGCCAGGCTTAAGTACAGATTCCTACCAAACAAATGCAAGAGAAAGCTGGCTAGGATAGCCAGGCAAGCCTTAAAGATCATAGGCATTCCACAAGCATAGGCATTCCACAAAAACAGCCATCTTTATAAGCAGTGGAAAGAAAATCCAACTTCATCAGCTAGGACGCCTTCCACACACACCAGGGTCAGTCTTTAACATACACACACACACACACACACACACACACACACACACACACACACACACACACACACTAATGGGCCACCCAGTCTGCATGGCATGACTGGACACACACGCAAACTCAGAGAACTTGTTATCCAAGTTTTTGCAGCATGACCCGAGTAAGCACGAGAGCAACGTCATGCGTTACCAACGAGGCCGTATGGTCTGTCCATCTAGCTTGCGTAGGCTTTGAGAAGGCACTTTAAAACGCGTGTGAGCCTTGCGTTGTCAACTGCACCCGTGTCGCTTGCGTTGTGTAGACTATAAAGCGAAAATGTCACTTGGCCAACTCATGCCCACACAACTTCCAGTTAGCCCAACCAACGGACTTTGACACTTTGAGGGGTATAAACAAATTATTTGATTTGATTCACTATTTGATTAAGATAAGATAATAAGATGTTATTTCCCATCTCCAAAGTTCAGCCACCCTACATAGTGATGACGATTTCAAGGTGAGGATCAGTGAAACTGCAGTAACACAGGGGAGCAGCAGAAAGAACCTCTCGACAGCCAGGGGTGGAAATTAAACACTTATATATATCATTATTTATGTGAAGTTTTCAATACACAAATATTGAAATAGAAAACATCTCTCAAATATGGAGGGATCGAAATACAGGAATTCATTTAGCACTGTGTAAAATTGAACATCCACCGGCCTTTGACTGACAAAGAAATGGGCGATTTGCACCAACCACTCTGTAGTAAACCATTCATTTAATTTGTGCCTGAAACCTACAGTACCAGCCACTTTCAGATTTTACCAGCATTTGGCTGGTGCCTGGTGCCAATTTCCATCCCTGTCCATGGCTGATGGTTATACTGCTGGTTTTCATTATCAGGACAGGAGGCCAAGGCACACACATTACCTACACACTGACAGCCTACACACAGACACACAGACACACAGACACACAGACACACAGACACACAGACACACAGACACACACACACACACACACACACACACACACACACACACACACACACACACACACACACACACACACACACACCACAATAACAAGCTCCAGCTCAGTTCAGGGGTATCTGCACAATTTAAAAGGACAAATGTACTGACTTTTAAGACCCATTTTAAGACTTCTAAAGTGGTGTCGACATACATGCAAAACCCACAGCACTGCTTTCTTCGACGTAGCCTAACTGTTGAGAAACAGTGCTGAAAGAAGTCTGATGCAGAGGTGCAGTCTACGTGATACGCAGGACTACACAGCATACACACTTAAAAAGCATCATCATCACAGTATAGCCATTTAAAAAGCATCACCATCTCAGTATTAGCCTGGCTCCGCCTGACTACGTACTTCCGCTCAATTTCATTTCTCTTCATACTGTACTTAGCCTGGTTGACTCTGGTATAACTTGATTCAGCTTTGTTTACTCCGGCAATCCACTACAGCTAACTACATCACAGCTTATCCACTAGTTAACTAGACTACACCACTGATGTAGGCTAACTAGACTACACCACTGGACTGACGTAGGCTAACTAGACTACACCACTGATGTACTGTAGGCTAACTAGACTACACCACTGACGTAAGCTAACTAGACTACACCACTGATGTACTGTAGGCTAACTGTTGAGGAGACAGTGCTGCATTCCTGGTGACTACTCAGGAAAAGCCTTCAGGCCCCGTTTATGCATAAGATAGTGATTATAGCCATGCTCATTGTTCTGAGATAGATAGGCAGGTAAAAAAAAAATGTAACGCCTGCGGCTGCCTAAAACTCCTGACATTTTCAATTTAAAGACGCATTAAAGGATCGGCATGGGGATCCTGCGATCTCTGTGTGGAGCAACTTTCACATGCACTATACACGCACACGCACACATGCACACACACACACACACATACACAGAAAGGTTAAATATGTCATGAGTCCAAGACCAAATGGCACATCTTGTGGAGTTTGTCTCTCCTGTTTCTTGTCTGTTTCATAGGGCATGACATGAGAGTACTAGTCCTGGCAGCCTTTTCAGCAGTCTTGATCCGTGATGTGACGGTTTTAAACCGTAAACGCTATCTCACAATCTAGCTCCCTGTGCTCACGCACTCTCTCTTTCCATCGCAGTCCTTCTTCAATTTCTCTTTCTCTCCCTTTAAGTTTCCTCTTTCATGATCTCTCACTCTCCCTCTTTAATCTCTCCTCTCTCTATATTCACTCTCTCTCCCTCTAATTTCCCCTCTTTCATGCACTCCCTCTCTCTCGCGCGCTCTCTCTCTCTCTCTGTCTCTCTGTCTCTCTCTCTCTCTGAGCTACCCTGAGAAGGGGCTGTCTCTCAACCATCTAAAACAACATTGAGGTCACGCTGCACTTATCGCCCCCCCCCCCCCCCCCTCCTCTCGCTGTGTTCTGAAGGAAGTATACAGCCTCACTCCCTCGCTCCTTCGTTCTTCAGTGGTTTTTTTGGGGTTTTTTTGTTAAAAAAGGAAAAGCACCAAAACAAAAACACAGTTTCCATGGGGAGCGGAAGACACATGCTGTGGTGGGCCAAAGGCTTGCCGACAGCCTCATAATTGCGGTTGTATTAATAATAGATTGCAGCTGCTGATTAATGTACTTTAATAACAGGCTATCTTTAATGGCATAATGTAATAGACTACCGAACTCATTTAGGGGGCGACCTACGTCAACTGCAAACAGGGTAACTGCAAACAAGCATTATTTGCGTTTTGGATCAGTCATTTACAAGTAGTAGAACAGAAACACCTCTCAGTGGATGGAGTGTCGTGTGTGAGTTGTGTGTCAAACAGACTGTTCCATTCAGAATTTGCATATTAATATGCAAATGTTTGCATTTATTTGCATATATTTTGTTTATATAATATATACCTAACTTTACCCAACAAAATGTCCTGTCCTGTCACAAACATAATTCTTGTGTAGCTCTGTAGATTGTTCTGCCATGTAGGCTGCATAATTCTTGTGTAGCTTTGTCGAGGTTTGTTCGTTGTAGATGTTGGTAGGGCATGTTTCACAGATGGATAAAACTGAAAAGGTGATGTAGAAGAGTTTTAAGGGAACATTTCACCGCTTCACTTAAGACAAATGCGATACATTTTTCTTTGTTCTAAACTCAATAAACATTGCCTTACAAAAAAAAGCAATACAATAAACTCTTACTGTGATGACACCCTAACATTTATATTTACACTGCACTGCCATTAACACCTGGTACTCATCGTCACCTACTAAATAAAGGTCGCTGCTGTTCACCTCTGCCAAGAAGACACAGAGCCTCCAGCAGCTAATCACAGAGTCTCCAGCATGATACAGTCAAGGGGAATTCTGCAGCTTGCAGAATCTGAACAAATTAACAAAGCCTTTTGTTACCAAAATCCTATTCCAGTCACTGCCGAGAGAGAGAGAGAGAGAGAGAGAGAGAGAGAGAGAGAGAGAGAGAGAGAGAGAGAGAGAGAGAGAGAGAGAGAGCTGGTCTCGCAGGTGGTGAACTCAATGCTGAGTGATGAACTAAATGACAGAAGAGGGAAG
>NC_085016.1:24697354-24724854 GCF_963854185.1 Sardina pilchardus | reverse complement strand
AGTGAAGGAGAACGCTCATCTGTATCCTGCTCAGTGCACCTCTCTGCTTCCACACACACACACGTCTCTGGTGCTGGCTGCAATCAGATGCCAAGGCTACAGGACACGCACGCACACGCACACGCACACGCACACGCACACGCACACACACACACACACACACACGCAAGCACACCCACACACCTCATCTCCTCACCCACCATTACATCGTTTTAAACAAACTTAAAGGAGCGAGTTTTCTCCTAGCTATAAAAGGTGTGTCTGACTGACAAGTACACAAGTGGCATGTGTCTAATCAAACAGACATGGCTGAACAGTGGAGGGAGTGTGTGTGTGTGTGTGTGTGTGTGTGTGTTTGTGTGTGTGTGTGTGTGTGTGTGTGTGTGTGTGTGCTGGTGTATGAGAACTGTGTGTGTGAGTGCTGGAGGTGTGAGAGCTGGTGTGTGTGTGCAGGTGACTGTCTTTTCACGCGCACCAACATCGCCTTGCCCTCACCTCCCCATCCTCTTCCTCCTTCTCCTCTTCCTCATCCTCCTCCTCCGCTGATAAATTATTCAGCGTCTCCCGCAGGAGAGGGGACCAGAGAGGCTCATACACACACACACACACACACACCAGCCCATCTCCTGCTGCACCTCAAACCTCTCACAAACACAAGTGTGTTATTACTATTATTACGACAGGAGAGGAGTGTGTGTGTGTGTGTGTGTGTGTGTGTGTCAAGAGGAGAGGAGAGTAGCATCACAACTCTGCCTGTTTTCAAAACAAGTTGGGCTTGTAGGATCCATTCTCTAGGAGTCATTTATCCATTCCTTAGAAATACACATACATATATAGAGACATCCCTACTGATTCGTAACATCACCAAAACACAGAAGAGTCTGCACTGTGCAGTGCAGTGCAGAGCAGCACAAATATCAGTGGAACCTTAAAGGAACACACAAGCCCTTTGGGGAAAAAACAGTTAGATGAGAGAGGATATACATACATCCTTCTCTTCTCTGTGTGTGTGCATTCACCTAATCTGACAGTGTTAGCCTAGCTTAGCATAATTCACTGGAAGTGGGTTGCACCTGTTAGCCTAGCTCAGCATAATTCACTGGAAGTGGGTTAGACCAGTTAGCCTAGGTTAGCATAACTCACTGGAAGTGGGTTACACCAGTTAGCCTATCTTAGCATAATTCACTGGAAGTGGGTTACACACCAGTTAGCCTATAGCTAGCCTATAGGTGCTAGCTAAAAGGAGCTATAGGTTAACTGGTGTCACCAACTTCCTGTGAATTATTAATGACATGGCTGCTCCGTGAACGATTGACTGTGTGTACACACTATATTTTTAACCTTCATCTGATAAGACAGTGAGAAGAAGACAGGAAATGAGAGGGACATTGAGAGAGATGGGGAGTGGGTTCAGGAAATGACCAACAGGGCAGACAGTAATCTGGGTTCCCATGAAAAAGAAAAGTCCGCACAGTGGAGCTCCAATAAACTTTTTCTTTTCATTCACCACATGTGACATTTCGGGACACACTGCCCTTCCTCAGACATGTCCATCTCTTTATTAGAGCTCCAGTGTGCAGACTTTTTGCCATTTTTACTGTTGTAAAAGCACCTACTTTTTAACATTCAGATGTGCACACCCACTTCTACATTATTGTTTTATCACAGCTGCTCCCATGCGATCTGCATAACAAGATGGTTATGGTTATGGTTATGGTTATTTAGCAGACGCCTTTGTCCAAAGCGAAGATAAGATAGATCACAAGGAAGTTCTACGTCACTTCGGATAAAAGCGTCTGCTACGCATTAACCAAAATGTGAGATATGAACCGTACTATGATATGACCTTTGTGTGTCACGTCCACAATGGTATAATTTTATTCTCATATCAAGAGTACAAAGTGCGCCAGCAACATGCAGTCCCTCGTAAACAGGACAATAGACAGACATCATATGATCTCCCAGCCCCTTTCTCAAATGGGCCTGTCGTGTTCAGTGTCTAAAACAGGCCCGTCGTCCCCCAGTGTCTGAAACAGGCGATGAGAAGATGCCTGATTAGCCAGGCAGAGTTGGGTGTTGACCAACCAGTGGTTTAATCTGGCTCTGGCTGCCTGGCCTTGACTGGATTTTGATGATGATGACGACGACAACGACGACGACGATTGGAGAAAAATACCATTTTCACTCCACCTTTGATCAATAATACTCAACCATCAACCACGACTACAAAACACATGAATAACCGTATAGACTACACTGAGACTAAACAACTATGCAAGGACTTTTAGAGAACTCTGACTATATTACAATAAAGTTGTACAGCACAGGCAACACAGGAGGGAAGTCTTCTAAGTGAGATATTTTTGCACCACCTCAGCTAAGATGGCAGCCCCTGATAAAGCCTCTTGTTCGTAGCCTTACAGGAAATGATCTCACAGGTGCCTTTGTAGGAGTTGCACAAACAAACAAATAAACCAACAAACAAGTAAAGCTCTCCAGTGCTGAGGCAGGTTATGTGAGGGCATCTCAATTCCTAACACACGTAGAGGACAGACACACACACACACACAGAGAGAGAGAGAGAGAACTGCCTCCTCGCAATGTTAACAATTCCTGGACACGTGCACGTCACGCAGTGAGTCAGGAAAGCGAAGCTAGACTAGAGACACCGGCGTTTCACAACCTGATATGGCACCACTCCAAAGCACAGCATACCTCAAGTATCAACTGTCAGCCACTTCCAGGAATGCAAACAGTAGCTTTTGGAGAGCGGACTGTGCAGCATCAGTTAGGAGGTGTTATTGAACAGAATCCCCCCCCCCTTCAATCTTGTCCTGTGTGCTTATTGTTCATTGTTTATTTTTACAGTGCATGGAAATGCACTGTACTGTTCTTCCAAAACTTCTTCTTCTTCTTATTACAGTGCATGAAAATGCACTGTACTGTTCTTCCAAAACTTCTTCTTATTATTACAGTGCATGAAAATGCACTGTACTGTTCTTCCAAGGCTTCTTCTTCTTATTACAGTGCATGAAAATGCACTGTACTGTTCTTCCTAGACTTCTTATTATTATTATTCCGCTTACCACTTTTTCTGCCCGCAATTCCTCTTCAACCGTTTAACTTAGAAACTTCATTCAAATTCTGTAACGTAGGTCTTCTAATGGATCGGGTTGCTATAATTTTTCAACTTTGTAACTTTTATACTTTTTAAACTATAAATTAAAAACTATTAAAAATTATCCCATAGACTTAACATTGGCCTCTATGACATCACAATCGGGTCGTTGAGCAATTAGAATCTTATGCCAGGTGGCCAGCCCCACCTGCAGCAGCCCTCTCTCTCTCAGGCTATTAAGCAGACAATCTCTCTGTGAAGACTACATATCCTGTTAACTGTTTCCTCTGTCCACAACTGTTTCAAAATAAAAGTCCTCGCTGCAATAATACACTATTAAATCATTTAACCATTGAAACTACTCATCTATTGAACTGTTCAACGATTCCAACTGTCAGTTATCATCAACTATGCTTCCATTCAACTACATGAAACCTCCATGTACCTAGCAACCAACATAGCAACCATTAAAATTAAGCGTTTTTGACAGTTTCCATAGCAACCAACATGATTATACTTTCGTAACTTCTTTATTCCTGATAGTGGGCACCATGGATACCCTAGCAACTACTGTTTCAAAATAAAAGTCCTCACTAGCAAGTTAGCATTGTTAGCATGGTTAGCATAGTTAACATTGTTAGCATAGTTAGCATTTTTAGCATAACTGCTAAAAAATGATTAGCTAAGTTAGCTAATCAACCTGGTTAGCATTGTTAGCATAGTTAGCATTGTTAACATTTTTAGCACAATTGCTAAAATGATTAGCAAAGTTAGCTAATCAACGTGGTTAGCATTGTTAACATAGTTAGCAATGTTAGCATAGTTAGCATTTTTAGCATTACTGCTAGAAATCATCAGCTAAGTTAACTTATCAACCTGGTTAGCATTGTTAGCATAGTTAACATTGTAGAATCCCTGTTAGAAATTATTAGTTAAGTTAGAACAGGAATGTTTAAGCTTTAAAATGTCTATCTTAACACTATCAACTCTCTTTAAACTATGCAACCACCATGTTTACCCTAGCTACACTTAGTAGCCATATCTAAATTTTTTTGCATTTTCATGCACTGGTAATTCCTTGGAATTGCATTTCTAGTTATTATTATTCCGCTGATCAAATTCATTTTTTCTATTCAGCTTGAACCGTTTAACTTAGAAACTTCATTCAAACGTCGCAACGTAGGTCTTAAATAGGGGAATGCTGCTAAGTATTTTTCAACTTTGCAACTTTTATACTTTTTAAACTATAAATTAAAAACTATTACAAATTTCCCCATAGACTTAACATTGGCCTCTATGACATCACAATCGGATCATTAAGCAATTAGAATCTTATGCCAGGTGGCCAGCCCCACCTGCAGCAGCTCTCTCTCTCTCTCTCTCAGGCTACATACACTGGCTCTCTTAAGACTAGACAGTTAAATTGATTACACCTGTATCTGTATCCACTACTCTCAGTAGAGAGCTGTGTCTCTCCAGTCTATAAGAATATAAGGCACATTCCATCCAACTTTCTATCCATTCATCTTCTTCAGACCATTCACTCATCCACCCATTAAACTGTCTATCAACATCTATTAAACAATCTGCCTATCAACATCAATTAAACTCTCTGTCTATCAACATTAATTAGACTATCTACATTCAACTTTTAAATGATTTACTCTGTCTCAGGCTTTAAGCACACTCTCTCTTAAGACTAGCCAGTTAAATTGATTACACCTGTATCAACTACTCTCAGAGAGCTGTATCAGTGTCTCTCTTAACAAGAATATAAGGCACATTCCATCCAACCTTCTATCCATTCATCTTCTTCAGACCATTCACTCATCCACCCATTAAACTGTCAATCAATATCTATTAAACAATCTGCCTATCAACATCCATTAAACATTCTGTCTATCAACATTAATTAGACTATCTACATACAACTTTCAAAGTATTTACTGTGGGTGCCTCTCAAGCAGCGTTTATATGTCCTACCTCGCTCCTCGATCCTCAATGATCTACATAAAGAAAGATAGAAGAAGGGCTAGACTATCCCATTGTTGCCGCTCCATCATTCTTTATGTAGATCAGTGAGGATCGAGGAGCGAGAGAGGACGCGTAAACGCTATATGAGAGGCACCTTCTGTCTCAGGCTTTAAGCATACAATCTCATTTAGACTACAGATTCTGTTTCACTACTTCCTCTGTCCACAACTGTTTCAAAATAAAGGTCCTCACTGCAATAATACACTATTAAATCATTTAACCATTGTAACTACTCAACTATTTAACTGTTCAACCATTCCAACTGTCAGTTATCAACTATGCCTCCAGTCAACTACACGAAACCTCCATGTACCTAGCAATCAACATACCAACCATTAAAATTAAGCGTTTATGACCGTTTCCATAGCAACCAACATGATTATGCTGCAGTAACTTCTTGCTTCCTGATAGTGGCCACCATGGATACCCTAGCAACAAATGTTTCAAAATAAAAGTCCTCACTAGCAAGTTAGCTAGTTAGCATGGTTAGCATAGTTAACATTGTTAGCATAGTTAGCATTTTTTGCATAACTGCAAAAAACATCTAACTAAGTTAGCTAATCAACCTGGTTAGCATTGTTAGCAATTTTAGCATTGTTAGCATTTTTAGCATTATTGCTAGAAATCATCAGTCAAGTTAGCTAATCAACCTGGTTAGCATTGTTAGTTTAAGTTAGCATTGTTACCATAGTTAGCATTGCTAGCATAGTTAGCATTTTTAGCATAACTGCTAGAAATCATTAGCTAAGTTAGCTAATCAACCTGGTTAACACTGTGAGCATAGTTAGCATAGTTAACCTTTTTACCATTACTGCATGAAATCAGTAGCTAAGTTAACCAATCAACCTGGTTATCATTGTTACCATAGTTAACATTTTAACATGAATAGAAATCAGCAAATCAAAATGTTTCAGCTTTAAACTGTCTACCTTCACACTATCAACTCTCTGTAAACTATGCAACCACCATATTTACCCTAGCTACACCTTGGTAACCATATCTACATTATCTATCTATTTTTGCATTTCATGCACTGGTAATTCCTTGGAATTGCATTTCTAGTTATTATTATTCCGCTGATCAAATTCATTTTTTCTATTCAGCTTGAACCGTTTAACTTAGAAACTTCATTCAAACGTCGCAACGTAGGTCTTAAATAGGGGAATGCTGCTATGTATTTTTCAACTTTGTAACTTTTATACTTTTTAAACTATAAATTAAAAACTATTACAAATTTCCCCATAGACTTAACATTGGCCTCTATGACATCACAATCGGATCATTAAGCAATTAGAATCTTATGCCAGGTGGCCAGCCCCACCTGCAGCAGCCCTCTCTCTCTCAGGCTTAAAGCATACAATCTCTCTGTGAAGACTACATATCCTGTTAAACTCTCTTTCCACAACTGTTTCAAAATAAAAGTCCTCACTGCAATAATACACTATTAAATCATTTAACCATTGAAACTATTCAACTATTTAACTGTTCAACCATTCCAACTGTCAGTTATCTTCAACTGTGCCTCCAGTCAACTACATGAGTCCTCCATGTACCTAGCAACCAACATAGCAACCATTAAAATTAAGCGTTTATGACCGTTTCCACAGCAACCAACATGATTTTACTACAGTAACATCTTTATTCCTGATAGTGGCAGCCACGGATACCCTATCAACAAATGTTTCAAAACATAAGTCCTCAGTAGCAAGTTAGCTAGTTAGCATAGTTAGCATTTTTAGCATATCTGCTAGAAATGATTAGCTAAGTTAGCTAATCAACCTAGTTAACATTGTTAACATAGTTAGCATTGTTAGCATAGTTAGCAATTTTAGCATAACTGCTAAAAATGATTAGCTAAGTTAGTTTATCAACCTGGTTAGCATTGTTACCATAGTTAGCATTGTTAGCATAGTTAGCATTTTTAGCATAACTGCTAAAAAATGATTAGCTAAGTTAGCTGATCAACTTGGTTAGCATAGTTAGCATTGTTAACATGGTTAGCATTTTTAGCATTATTGTTAGAAATCATCAGCTAAGTTAGCTTATCAACCTGGTTAGCATTGTTAACATAGCTATCATTTTTACAATAACTGTTAGAAATCATTAGCCAAGTAAATCAATCAACCTGGTTATCATTGTTAGCATAGTTAACATTTTAGAATACCTGTTAGAAATCATTAGTTAAGTTAGAACAGGAATGTTTAAGCTTTAAAATGTCTACCTTAACACTATCAACTCTCTTTAAACTATGCAACCACTATGTTTACCCTAGCTACACCTTAGTAACCATATCTACATTATCTATCTATACATTTTTTTTTTGCATTTTCATGCACTGGTAATTCCTTGGAATTGCATTTCTAGTTTTATTTGTTAACCGGATCCCCATTTGCTGGGCATAAGTCATTCTAGCTATTCTTCCTGGGGTCCGACAACACAGACAGATAATAAATAAGTTAAAAGTTCATTACATCAGACTAACAAAGCTTAGATTCACAAGACTCTATACATATGGTATACACAGAAGCTAAAAAAAACACACACGCACACACACACACACACACACACACACAAACAAACATACTGTATATACATACATTGTGTATTTGGACACGGGAGGACCCCCCCCCCCCTTCAATTATCCACCCTCTGTCTGTCTCTCTGTCTAGTTCTCATTCCTCGCAACTGACTAACAGACAGGTTGGCCTGATCAGGCAGGAATCGGACAGTCCTTTGATCTCCTTGCAGTGTGTGTGTGTGTGTGTATTCTCTCAGGCCTTGTAATTATCGTACCCATCACAGAGTACAGAGACGGCTAGTTAAGAGGATTACGGCACTGAGAAGGGCGGGGGGGACAGGGGGACAGGGTCAAAAGCTTGCTGTTGTTCAAATGCTGGTGGGTCTCAGTTGTGAGACCTGAGTGTGTCAAGCCACTCGTGTTAGTTCAAGCTACACAACGAGACAAAAGCCCAACATCAGATTTCCGCTTCACACACACAAACACACACACACACGCACACACACACACACAAGTCGGTAAAAAGTGTGAGTGTGTGAGTACAAGGTCTGTCTATCTGTGTGTGTGTGTGTATGTGTATGTATGCGTGTGTGTGTGTGTGTGTGTGTGTGCAAGCATTGTGGTCTCCTGTCCTGTTCAAGACAGTTTCATGTTGAAAAGAGGCTATGAGGCTATGACAAGGCATGCTGCACCACAGCCAGGCCAAGACCCTTTCAGTCTCACTGCAGAGCCTGACGACATATGCAGCTGACATGACATATGCAAAGCTTTTTGGTCTTTCTTACCACCTCACAATTTACACATAATTATTTCCAGCCACATTAAATCCACAGACAAGCCTAAAGATGAGCATTAACAATAATAATAATAATAATAATAATAATAATAACAATAGCAATAATAATAATCTTTATTTATATAGCACATTTCATACACAGAATGCAGCTCAAAGTGCTTAACATTTGGAACATGCAACACAATAAGAATCAGTCAATTCTCTTTGTCGAGAATTCCGCTTCGTAGAAGCAGAAGCATCTGCTGACACCTAATGCTAATGCTAGTTGCCATCAACAACAACACCAACTTGCATCTTACATAGTGCTTTATCAAGGGCTTTACGGTGAAAAGGGAACCTCCACCACCAATGTCTAGCACTCCCACAGCTAGCACACAGATGTAGCACAGTTGACCCTGTGAGCTTTCCAGAAGCACAGCTCTCACCACTGCTATACTGGAAAAGCTGAAACGTATTGGACCTAGGCTGTCTCAAACCGCATACTTCTGTCAATACACTGCTAGTGCGCACTGAGCACTTACTTGCGTTGTGCCCACTCTTCGATGGTTAGTGTTAGTGTGTCCCAATATCTGCACTATATACTAAAGTATTTGAAGTGTGCATGTAGCCGGTTTGAGACACAGCCCTAGATGTGGCCCAGATCTGTTTCATATGTGGGCCAGTACTGGGCCAGAATCAGACCGGACTTGATGCACTCTGGGCCCAGCAGCCGCTACTGTATAGGCCTATATAGAAGGCCTAAATCACAGCGAACCTAGCACTACTATTCAAAACAAAGTAGATTGTAATTCATCACAGATAGCGATAAACCACCATAACGACTGGGAGAGAGGGAAGGAAAAAAGAGAGAGAGGGAGAGAAACTAAGACAGAGGGAGAAAGAGAGAAGCAGAGAGAGGGAAATCTGCACAAGATTGAAAGCTAGTTAACACATTCCCGAGGACTTGAAAGAAAACTAAATAAATAAAAATAATGAAAAAAAAACAACCAAAACTAAAGTCAAGCGATGACACACATCACCAGCACTCCTGAAGATCAAAGGACTTTTCATGTGCTGTCAAGGCCACTAATCAAGTTAACGGAGGCCGAGTTGAACGGACCGTAATGAAGAGCTGCACACACACAAACACACACAACACACACAAAACACACAACACACACAACACACACAACACACACAACACACACAACACACAGTCTGAGGGGGAATGAAGAGCTATAGGAGACCGTTCCCGAGAGGACATGATTAATCAACTACATCTCAGTTCAGGGCTACGTCAACAACTGCCGCGGCCGTGCAGCCACAGTGGACGTACAGTATAAGCACACGGAAGAGGCTCGCTGGGGCATATGGCATTGGCTGTGGCTCCAACGGAGATGAGAACAGAGCCTCTGTAGCAGAAAGGTTTGCCATGTTCGCTCAGGGGGAAAGGGGATTTCTGCGGGGATTTCTACACGCTGCCCGCTCGCAGAACATCTGTTCCCGCATGATCACGTCCCAGATACACTGTTATAAAAGACTCACAAAAAAAAAATACAACAATAACATGAGCGCACTTCAAAAGCCAACAAGATCAAAAAGTGTTGTTTTTTCCCCCCAGTGTGGCAAGGCTGTGTGGTACAGATTACTGAGAGAAACACAGATTTCCCAGATGAAAACAACAGGGTCCGGTATTAACGGCAAACGTTTCATTGGAGGCAGAGAGATAAGGTAACACAGACTAACTGACCATTTTGACCTAAGCAACTGCAGTCTATAGCAGTAGGTTATCTCTTAGAAGGTGCCAGCACAAGATTACCCCCACAGACAAACACACACACACACACACACACACACACACACACAAACACACATGCACACACACACGTAAACGCCATCTAGAATCTTCACTACCCAGAATCCACACACACACATGTAAAAAACATCTTGAATCTTCACTACCCAGAATCCTCTGCAGGGGACAGGGGTGCCACTGCTCCATGTGATTGACCACCCAGCTGCAAGGCAGATGCCATCCTGAGAAGGTCACCTCGCCAGCTTCAGGGGCCTGCGAGGAGAGGGTGGAAAATGGGCATGGGCAGCGCAGCCGAGTCTACTCCACGCGGTGCCAGAACACCCTGAGCGGAAAAACACCGGCCGTGTGTATGTGTGTGTGTGTGTGTGTGTGTGTGTGTGTGTCTCTCCCTCTCTGTCTCTCTCTCCTGCCCACCCAGTGCCCAGGCCACACAGCAGCCAAGAAGAGCAAGGATCTGGCCCAGATGTGGAAGTGGAGGCGGGGGTAGGCTGCTATCAAAGCAGGCTGGCAGTGCGGATGCAGACACACAGATGCATATGCAGATTCAGGTCAGGAAGTAGGGATGGACGATATAGGCTTGAAACTACATCACAATATTTCATGGTACTTTTGGCGCTAACGATATAGGCTAAATGACAATACGAAAATAGTTTTTTTTCCCTAAGCCTTGGGTCTCGTCAGCTTAAGAGTCTTGACCACTGTGCAAATACACAAAAAAGTTCAACTTGATCCTGACCATAATCGGCTTTCAACTTTTCCTCCTGCTCGAACCTTCCTTCTGCTGCTCGAACTCCACATTCCCTCATGTGCATTCTCATTCTACACGTGAATTGCGCATCACGCAGCACGTAAAAACATGTTATCAACTACAGTACATCGTTCGTATCACGATACAATAATGGAATAATGGAATACTGATAATGGAAAGAAATATAACCGTGGGCTATATCAGTAACAATGAATTATTGCTCATCCCTATTGGACAGAGAGCAACAACACCAGAGACAAGCAGGCAGCTCTATTTATGGGTCTCATATCAGTGCCAGGACCCACTACTCATGTCTGTGCCCTTGCCTGTGCCCATGTCTGTGCCCTTGACTGAGCCCTCCTTGTTCGTGCCCATGTCTGCCAGCACACGTGTCTGTATGGGGTTGGCAAACAGCATGATCAAAAACACTGACGGTGTAGGGTCCAATCAGCAGAGAGCACCAGAGCCAGAAACAGTCCACTGCAGGTGATGATAAAGTGCAGTCGTCTCTGCCTGCTGCTCGCCGTTTTCTTGGAGAGCGCGGTCGCCCCCAAAATGATTCCACCTTCAGCCAGATGTAAATCTACCCCCCTGTGCACACAGCTAGAGTCGGGTTATGCAGCCAGCCTTTTCATTAGGAGGCAATTATCTACAATCAACATGGCGTCCGATCACGACTTATCGCACTAATGGCCAAAAATCCTTCGCAGCGTAGAGCAGAGCAGAGCAGAGCAGCTCCAGCGTTTCAAAGTCTTTTAGAAAGTTTTCACATTAGACACGGACACATAACCTCAGTCAGACACACACACCTCACACGGATGTAGCTCACACCAGGCCCAAGATGAGGCTGTGGGGGTCACTACGCTAATTTCCTCAATCAATTTTGTTCCTGCTCTCCTGGGCAGAGGGTGTGTGCATGTGTCTGTGTGTGTGTATGTGTGAGGCCGGGGAGCAAAGAAAACTACACGTGCCGTGTGGCTTCGATCTCCCTTCCACATCCAGCTAAGCTGGGAAATAGAGCAGAGCCGAGCAGAGCCTCTTCATCCTAGGAAGGGTTCGATTTTCACAGGGATTCAGTGACACGACGGTCTGGCGCAGGCCAATCAATCACAGCACACAGGGTCCCGGGTCCAGGTGACTTGGCGAGCCACCCTACAGGCCTGCTGACAGGGAGCAGGGATCTATAAAGAGGAGCCATTCTCCCCCCGTGAGGCTCTGTGGTGGCAATAGCAAAGCAGGCCAGAAGTAGGTGCACTCAACTCCGCGTAAAAGATATGGTTTTGGGTGCGTAAACAAGGAAACACTGGGTAAAACAAAAAAAAGTACGCACTCTCGAGCTATAACTCATTTCATTCAATCGAGAGCATGTCACAAGGCGGACGCGTCTCGACCTATTCAGACACTGAAGACGCCATACCGTAAGAGATAGAGAAGCAATCACTGCTGATATCAGTGAGGCTCAGAGTCTGTACACGTCATGCTCAAAGACACAGCGATGTCACCCCGACCCCGCTAACTTTAGATCAGACGAACAGACGGGAGGCGAAAAGGGACTTTCATGCGGGGAGCCATTTTGGTGAAACTGAAAGTGTTTTTTTTTACTTTTTCCTTCCACACACACACACCAGTCCATTGTCATCCTTCAAAACACACTGCTTAAAAAAAGCACAGTTTTCCATTTATGTCTTAAAAGGCCAATTTCAGCATGCATACATATACAGTACACAATAAATGTAGCTTAAAAAACGATTCTTGCAGTTGATTGACAGCGTCAGAAATGGAAAGACGGAGGCGCTACAGCATACACGAACTATGACGCTGTACGAACAAGAAAATATTCAATTTTCCTGCTCAGAGAACAGGAGAACTGAGGCGCTTTCTTGTGACAGAAATTACAGCCGCTCACAAGGGAACCTGTGGCCCTCAGATGTAGATTTCGTCTCATTATCAAATGTCAGCGGGTTGTGTGACATTCTGCACAGGATGGTGGGGGCTTTTGATGAGCGTCTGAAGCGCAGCCCGCGGGTCGGCGCCACGTATACTGTAGGCTGTGACAGACATAGAGCCCAACGGCGAGTGGGCAGCATCTCAGACAGCGCTAGGGCCAAGGAAAGGGCATGTTACTAAGCAACAGTGCAACCCCATCACAGCATCAATAGGAGATCTGCAGCCTACAGCACTGTATGTATGTGTATGTTTATGTTTATGCTTATGTCTGTTTATGTTTATTCAAGAGGGACAGTGAGCATTAATTAACATCCTCATTTAAATGTACCAGATTCAGCCAGACCAGCTACAGTAATCTTCATCCACAGCCGAGTATAGCCAGTGTCCTCACAAGCCTCTGAAATACCCCCCATGCGCACACGCGTGCACGCACAAGTATACACATACACAATGCTCGACCCCCCCCCCCCTCCAACACACACACACACCCATAAAAGCCCCCACCACAGTGAGATACGCGTGTTGTGTGCCCAGAAGGACATCCATCAGTCGGGCCACACAGAGCTCTCAATCATCTCCTCCATCACCTCACGACGCGGATGCCGCTGACCAGCGATGCAGACCCCTGAGCAGCCGTCGCCACGGAGCTCTTTACCTGCAGATTTATAACCCCCACAAAGACCCTCAGCCTCAGCACCGGCACTCAGCGCCATCAGATCACACGAGGAGGGAGGAGAGGGGAGAGGAGAGGAATGGGGAGAGCGGAGAAAAGGCAAGAGAGGAGGAGATGGAAGAAAGGGAGGAACAGACCAGGAGAGAAGAGAGGGCGAGAGGAGGAGAGGAGGAGAGAGCAAGAAAGAAGAAGAGGAATGGAGAAACTGGAGAAAAGGCAAGAGAGGATGAGATAGAAGAAAGGGAGGAACATACAGGAGAGAAGAGAGGGGAGAGGAGGAGAGAACAGGAGAGAAGAGAGAGAAGAGAGGGGAGAGGAGGAGAGAGCACGAAAGAAGGAGAGGAATGGAGAAAATGGAGAAAAGGCAAGAGAGGATGAGATGGAAGAAAGGGAGGAACATACAGGAGAGAAGAGAAGAAGAGAGGAGAGGAATGGAGAGAACATAGAAAAGGCAGAAGAGGAGGAGATGGAAGAAAGAGAGGAACAGACAGGAGAGAAAAGAGGAGGAAAGGAGAGAGGAGAGGAGGGAAGAGAGGAGGAGAGGAGAGAAGAGGCAAGAAGGAAGAGAGACACAGACAGGAGAGAGGAGAGGAGAAGAGAAGAGAGGTAGACACACCTTTGTTACAGTGTTATAGCCTCAAACAAAACCACACAAACCAAAATTTAGCACACAGCATCACATTTTAAAACAACTTGCCTGTCCTCCCTTCCCTCACACAGCAGCCCTCCCACCTCACAGGAGAAGAGAGAAGAGGAGAGGAGAGAAGGGGTAAGAAAAAAGAGGATAGGAGATGACAGGAGAAGAAAGATGAGAGAAGAAAAGGGGAGAAGAGAGGAGAAGAGAGGTAAGAGAAGGGGAGAAAAAGATATGAAAGAAGAAGAGGGAGAAGAGGAGAGGAGAGGAGAGACGAAAGAAGAGGAGGGGAGAAGAGAGGTAGGAGACGAGAGACAAGAGAAGAAGAGGGAGAAGAGGAGAAGAGAGGTCGGAGGAGAGGAGAGAACAGGGGAGGGAAGAGAAGAGGGGTGATGACATGACAGGAGAGGCAGAGAGAGGACAGGCACTTATTACATTGTCTGACCACAAGAAAAGTGAACGGAGAATGAGCAGATCATAGTGTCGACATGAACCGCAACCGTAGCTAGAATTACTTTTGCACTCAAAAACCTTCCCCTTGGGTATTCATACACTCCACTGAAAGGGGCAAGGAAGTCCATCACCTACCACACTACCACCTTTACATAGTCATTTACTGCAGAGAAAATCCATGAGCTTGTGTGAGACTCCACAAATGATGATGACTAGGCTATCGCTGACTTGGAAAAAAAGAGGGTGGAACAGCATTTTATTCTAGTCAATTTGTCACCCTTCATCGGGACAATGGCAGTTGGAAATATAAACATACAGTATTGTAATTTGAACCACTATAACCAGTTTTTAATTGCATGTCACAAAGTGACTCATCACTCACCACACACACTCACAAAAAAAAAACAGCCAGCAGTTTGACAGTCAGTCAGTCCCCTTAAGCACACATCTGTAATGAAATTACACAGCACAAGCCCTTTACAGGGCCTTTTTCTTTTTTTTTTGTGGAAAATGACTTTTATTTCCTCCAAATGTTTTTGCTTTTTCCGCAGAAGTAGTGCAACTGAGTACGTAGGCTACACATGAGCATTTCAGTCGCTTACCTCGACAAATAGCCTATTTCTTTCTTTATTAAGATTCGTTGACAAACAGAATTTCCATCTGAAACTGCAATGTCGATGCATACTAATCAAAGAAGACCTTAAAACAATTCATCCATGTCGTGAATAAAAGAGTATAATGCTTATGCTCACGTTCAATCAACAGCAACACAAATAGGCTACTAATATCACTTATTTTGATGTTTAGCATCATGGCATTATGGCAACAATATCATTCTACTAATCAAATGAATATCTTAAATTGTTACTGATCAAAGATTAATTTCCAGAACAGCAAGAGGCATAGTCGATATAATTCAAACTATCATTAATAATTCAGGAAGACAACACTTCTTAATCCAATCAGCGACATGCACAGGGAGCATTGTTGTCTCCTGTCAAAGCATCATGCTAGAAGGTGCTAATATGCTTCCTATTACAGCTAACAGTAGGTAGCTAGATCACACCGGCTAATATAATCAAATATACCTAATGTTAATCAGTCTAGCTAGCTTGCCTGTCTACCTTTAGTAGACCAGTAGCAGGCTTTCAAGGGCTCACCTTTCCAAAACAACTACCTCGCCAGTGGTCTTGAACTTAAAGGTATCTGTTCTGTCCCTATGGATAGCAGGCTAGCAAGACAGCTAGCTAACGTACCTCTTCCAGGTTGGTTAAAAATAGAGGACACAGATATGGCAAAATGTTACGATCGAGTGGAGGATACAGTGTGGCAGAATGTGTATGTTTACGTATGAGAATGACCAGTCAAAAATTGCACTGGACCCGTTGCAGTTGGCCGTTTATCTTCCACTTGCTCGTCAAATTCACCTCTGCCGTTACTACCACTTCACAGACTGTTCCTTGTTACTGTACAAATGTCCTTGTGTTATTTCTTTGGAGAAGACAACGCCGTGAATGACATTTAACGATAGAAATGGGCTTTACCTAAAACGTCCATGATAACGTTAGCTAACGTTAACCTGTGTTTCCTCCCTCGTCTGTTGCCTTTTCCTCGAGACATTAAACATGGACTGTCTATAGAAATAACCGCAGTGGACCGCAGAGAGCGGCGTCCCTTTCTCTACACCTGTCAAATCAACCACAACACGAAAAAACATATCTTCTTATTCCTTACCTTTTTACACGGTACGTGTTAGCCCTGAACGCGTGGAAGTCTCTGAGCGTTGAAGTAGCGCTGAGCTGGATGAGAAGGAACTGCGCTGAATGAGACTGAAACGTAGCTTGTCCTAGCTAGCTGCGCTTTCTTCTTCTAACCACATTCAGCGACCAACCATCGAGACGGCTGCTCGCTGAGGGAGTGTCTGAATGTGTCCCACTCTAATAACAAACGCATAACTTATTCGGTGAACTGACACCTTGTGTGTGGTTCGGGGGCGTTGTAATTATTAACATCCAAAAGCTCAGTCAGCTGAAGCACCACTACCACTGTCAGGGCAACAACAATAAAACTGGCAATTAGCAAAAATACTGGCATAAGAATTAAATAAGCAAGCTAGTCATTTTGAACATTTCGAGCCATGTCTTTATGAGATAATAGGATAATATGATAGAGAAACGTAGGCTAGGCTACTATTCGTCAGCCCATTTCTACGCTTCACAGAGTACAAATGTTTACATTACTTTGGCAATGTATTTTCAACAAACTTCCTCTTATTTCTTATTTTTGTTTGAAGTAACTTGTAGCCTATAGGCGATTGGACGAGGTAGGTGATGGTAATTTATTAGAGATATAGCCTACGCTAATGTTTTATCCATGAGGTGTAATTAGGTTTAATAAATAACACAGATATAAGTCATATTTTCAGTAAGATTCAAAACAATACCTCTTTGATTCTATCGTAAGGTTTTTCGGGCTCGTGATGGGGACAGCACACAACGCTTTTGTTGGAGTGCCATCTACAGGCTGAGCGGGGTAGCGCCGCTCACACTGACAGACATTCATATGCCTCTTGGGTGTTCTAAAAGGCTTGTGGTAAGTTCTTAGCACAAGGAAATGATGGGAGTGGGGGAAAGCCAACACTAAATGCCTTCTGTATTTATGTAGGTTCCGAATAACCTCCGAACCCCGCGGGAAAAAAAGAGTTTCCTAATGGTTCTTTAAAAATGCATGGACATTAAAACTTTCCGTGTTTAGATGTAATTTCTGGCCGCAGAGATTCTTTCAACATTTAAAGACAAGGTATTAGCATAAAATGGATATCCGATGAACCCTCAAATGGCTTTCACCAAAGTGTTTTGGCTATACTTTTAAGATTCAAACTTGAGGCAAACAACTTTACAATCACTTTTGTACATTTTCTCCTGACATAGGCCTAGCCTATGCCTAACTGTGTCCTCAAGACCAAATGAGGGGAGTCTAAAATGATCAACGGGTTGGATATAAAGTGAACATTGTGTCTGTCTGTCTGTGTGTGTGTGTGTGTGTGTGTGTGTGTGTGTGTGTGTGTGTGTGTGTGTGTGTGTGTGTGTGTGTGTGTGTCTGTGTCTGTCTGTCTCTCTCTCTCTCTCTCTCTCTGTGTGTGTGTGTGTGTGTGTGTGTGTGTGTGTGTGTGTGTGTGTGTGTGTGTGTGTCTGTGTCTGTGTCTGTGTGTGTGTGTGTGTGTGTGTGTGTGTGTGTGTGTGTCTGACTGTCTGTCAGTCTGTGTCTGTCTGTGTCTGTCTGTCTGTTTGTGTACAGTGTGTGTGTGTGTGTGTGTGTGTGAGAGGGAGAGAGAGAGAGAGAGAGAGAGGGAGAGAGAGAGAGAGAGAGAGAGAGAGAGTCTGGCATTCTTATGACTGAATCAAGGAATTTCCAGGAGTCTGTGGCAGCAGAAAAGAAAGCCCTGCCACTCTTACAGCTTGGTCGAGACTCTTTGGTCTGGATTGTAAATCTCGTTCTAACAGAAAACCTTCTCCAAAGCCAAGGGGAATAACAGACATTTTCACTCTGGCAAACTCTCCCTGCTGCCAAATAGAACCTTTTGTGCTCAGGTGGCCAATGCTCCACCAGGTGGCGCCCTCAACAAGAAGTCCAAAACTGTCGTGAATTTGTTTTTAACATGAGCAGTTTAAATGTCAAGTGCCTTTGAGAGAACCTCCAAGACACACACAGACACACATGCACACACACATACACACACACACACACACACACACACACACACATAGAGAGAGAGAGAGAGAGACACACACACACACAGACACACATGTACTACACACACACACACACACACACACACACACACACACACACACACACACACACACACACACACACACACACATACAACACTCACAGAAGCGCACGCACACACACACACACACACACACACACACACACACACACACACACACACACACCTCCGCTGAACGACACACACACACACACACACACACACACCTCTGCTGAATGATTATTACACATGTTATGAGAGTGTTTTTACACAAAATGACACATTGGTAGTGCCCCTCACTCAAGGTGATGAAATGATTACACAGGTTACTGTGATCACAACATGTCAGTTTTCCAGAACCTAACCCATTAGCAAGTGAAATGATCCATAGCGTCTTTCTTCCCCATCAGAAATGATGTCTCTGGTCTGGCTGCTTTTATGAAATGGCAACAGGTATTAAGGTTTCAAAGAATGGTCTGCATACAAGACAGCAGCTTAAAGATGACCGCAGTTTTTTTTTTAGATTTTCCCTGGTTCACTGCACAGCTTTCCAACAGCACCAATTATCAATTTCCTACATTCTAGACCAGTAGACCAGACACAGACACAGACCCACACACATCTCTCTTATCGCAGCGGTTTTTAATTATTTCCCTCCAGTTTATAAACACAAGGCATCTTCTTCAAAGGGTGGATCCATGAATCTCACTTCAGTAAACCCCCATAGTAATTAGGAGGTCAATGCCGGTGTCTGCGTCATGGGAAATCAAGGGTGCCCTTTTTTTTTGCGCCTGCCTTAAGTAAAACAAACGCTTCAAGGAGCCGATCAAGAAGGCCAACAATCAATGGGATGTGTTTTAGCATGCATTGAGCGCTCGTGTCTGATTTTCACACAAAGCAGCTAAAATAGAACATGGCAGAATGATTAAGACCACAACTATTGTAGTGTTAATAGATACATTAGAAGCCAGTTTCTAATGGCTTTGGAAAACAATGACTGCATGGCCTGAGTTTGTCTGTTTATGTTTGGTTGTTTATCACGTCAAATTGAAAAGGCTGAAGTAAAAAAAATATAGTTGCGTCATTGTCTATTGAAGTACAATTAAACAATTAGTGCTTGTTTAAAGCCACTGGCAAATATCCCATTTGCCATTGTGTAGCGGAGTATAAAAGCTCTTGCATTAAAAAATAATAAATAAATGAAATGGGTATATTTGCTGAAGCTAACCATTTCCAATAAGAGCTATTCTTTATGATACAGCCTGATGCTAAAGGGCTACAGCTCTCTGTGTGCTGTCAAGCCTGTGCGACTCGGTGGAGAGGATGATAACCCACTTCAGAGGTGTTCCCCATCTCTTCCGTCAGCAGTTTGGGAACGGAGTTGCTTTGAAGAGCATATAAAAAAGATCATAGTGAAATGGAGGAAAATATCACGGTGCCGCATGTGACAATGTGTCTCGATCATCAGAGAGGAGATAGCAGCCCAAGCGCTGGTGTTTTAAATCTGCTCTTGCCATTGGGCTGGGCTAACACTAAAGGGAAAAGATACGTTCTCTTTCATAACAGGAAATCACACACACACACACACACACACACGCACACGCACACGCACACGCACACGCACACGCACACGCACACACACACACACACACACACACACACACAGTGAAACACACAGTGAAATTAAGCCATACAGACACATGTCACACAAACTACTTCCACATATTCAAAAGGGATTTCTTGGCGCTCCTACCCCTGTGCTAGTGATACCGTAATTTCCTGAATATAAATCACGGTTTATACATACATTTTGCACAATATCTGCAGACCTGAGGTTAATCTCGGAGGGCAACATGTCTAGGGGACCGGATTCCATAAATATTCTTTCCGTAAAAACACGATTTAATTCCGATTTACCTGAAGGTTGGCATGCCCTGAGCTGACATCTGTGCTTCATTTTTCTCTGACAAGTGAAGTGGCGGTTATCACTAGTAAATTCACTGAGTTGCACAATCACATCCTGTCTCCCTCAATTAAGGGCACTATCGGGTCTCCAACATGTAGCAGCCTCACTACATTCCCCTCTCTGTCTCCCCTGGCTTAAGGCATAACAAGCATCAGTGCTGCATATCTTCTCCTCCTGCTAAATAAAGGTTGGCCTTGTGACAGGCATTAATTCTGGGCCCCACCGATAATATATCAGATGGGCTCTTTTGGGGCCCCTGTCCGTGGCCTCTGCTGAAAAACAACCTTCTCTCGCTCCCACTCAAGTGGAGAACGATCAGCCTGTGTCGCTCCTCCCATTCCTCTCTAAGACCTTCAAAAGGAAGGCTTCCAAGCAAGTCACAGAGTTCCTTTCACAGAATGACCTCTTTGATCTTAATCAAACATGCTTTAAAGGTGGCCACTCCACCGAAACACCTCTGTTGTCTGTGACCTTTGAGGAAGGTAGTCTGTGACCCTCAAGACCGCCAGAAAAGCAGCTCGGGCCTTACTCATCTTGTTAAATTTATCAGCTCCTTTTGACCAAAGGTGGAAAAGTCCAGCTTCAGAAAGTAAAAGTCCTACCACATATCTGTGCCAACCATTCCGTTAAACCAGCTGATTCTAATTAGTACACCTATTCAGCCAGGTAAAGCAGCTAATTTAGTGAGTTATGAGTGTTGAGTGCACAGGTATAACTAATACATGATTGGACTTTTACTTTCTGAAGTTGGAGTTTTCCACCGCTGCTTTTGTCATGGTCAACCACTGCATCCTACTCATACTCTCAAACCTGGGCATCACAGAGAATTTTATTTTGCCGGTTTGAATCCTACCTCAGCGAGTGATCATTCGATGTCTTGGCTTGGACAAGCGTCTGCATCTCCTTATTGCCTGGCCACAGGGGTGCCCCAAGGCTATGTACTGGAGCCTCATCTCTTTGCAATGCACTCCACCTCGCTGGGCCCAATTATTTGCTCACCTGGCTTCTCATATCTGTCATTCCTGCTTGACGACCCCGCGGTTTCGACACAGAGCTCGGATTGGCACTCTGACACATCCAATATCGCCTCCAGAGAAACCTCTCTAAGACCAAACTACTGAACTACAACATAAACAAGCCAAAGGGACTCCTTAACTCTTTCTCCTACTAACATTGCAAGAAACATGAGTGTCAAGTTGACCATCTCTGACCATGTAGCCTCTAACTCCCGATGCCCAGTTGTGGTCAGGTGGTCCAGAATGTGATGGTGCATCTGGTTTTCAACCAAGGGCCATTACCCTAGTCTGGCTATACTAAACTCAATCTTTTAAGATTAAACATTAGTCTGGGGAATCTGCGCTTTATTTCTACTGAACAAGAGGCGTGATCAAAGGGCATCGTTCAAATGACACTATAAGCTTTTGGATAGTCCTTCAACCAATCACACCAACAATCTGGGTGCGCCTTTTGGGAAAGGTAGTTTGTGATTGGACCCAGAAGATGTGGGTAGGAAGCAGGAGAGATAGATGTGCAGGTTTCCAGCCTGAGCTGCAGGGCGAAATCCAAATCGCCGGCAGATCAGGCAGGGTTTACCCAGCCTACCATTACCCCACTATTTACTGAGCACCACTGACTATCCTTTGCCACCTGTATCATATAAGCTATATGCACGGAAGGCTGTTCAGGTAGCTCCTTTATATCCCGTGGAGCGTTAGCTGTGTTGTAACTGCTGTATATTCTGCTATATTTTGCTCCTTATGTGTTCACTCCAACGCTGAAGATATGGTTTGCCGACAAACTTCAACAAACGCATTTAACGCACGCACTTCACTACGTGATTCACAGGGTGCAACAACTAAGCGGGTCCGTGTGTAGACACTAATTACATTAACTATAGCGGCAGGTTCAAACACACCTGGCTCCACTGGAAGTTCAAGTCACTTATGCTTGATGCATGCAAAGTGGTTGTAGTGTCTGCTCCCACTTCTTTAAGCGCTCTTCAAGGCTTTTGTTACCCCTCAGGCCAGGAAGGAACGTGGTCTGGCACTGCCGCCCCTACACACACACACACACACACACACACACACACACACACACACACACACACACACACGCCAACCCAAACATTCATTTTCATTTCTTGCTCAACAACCATTCGTGGAACAACCTACCAAGCGCAACCAGAGCAGGAGCACCTCTCTCTGTCAAGAAGCTCTTGAAGACCCAATTCTCCTGAGAGCACCTCAGCTCCTAATGCATCTAACTTCTTACCAAACACTTCCCACGTTTACCCTCCAACACATCTAACAACCCAGCACATCTAACAACCCAACACGCTTCCCTTCCCACACATCTACCAACCCAACATATCTAACAACCCAGCGCATCTAACAACCCAACACACTTCCCCTCCCACACATCAAACAACCCAGCACATCTAACAACCCAAAACACTTCCCCTCCCACACATCTAACACTCCAGCACATCTAACAACCCAACACACTTCCCCTCCCACACATTAGGAGCACCTCAGCTCCTAATGCATCTAACTTCTTACCAAACACTTCCCACGTTTACCCTCCAACACATCTAACAACCCAGCACACTTCCCCTCCCACACATCTAACAACCCAACACATCTAACAACCCAACACACTTACAACACACTTACCACACACTTCCCCTCCCACACATCTAACACTCCAGCACATCTAACAACCCAACACACTTCCCCTCCCACACATTAGGAGCACCTCAGCTCCTAATGCATCTAACTTCTTACCAAACACTTCCCACGTTTACCCTGCAACACATCTAACAACCCAACACACTTCCCCTCCCACACATCTAGCAACCCAGCACATCTAACAACCCAACACACTTCCCCTCCCACACATCTAACAACCCAACACACTTACCACACACTTCTCCTCTTCCCTCTCTCTACTTCCTCACATCTCCTTCTTCTTCTACCACTCTCTCTTTCTTCCAACACCACTCTCTCCTTCCACCACTCTTTGACTAGTTCTTAAACCTCTGCACCCTCATCCTCTGGTAGGAGCATCTGTTGCAGTAGTATTTATTATTCCCCGAGGTCTCGCTGGTGTAGCTTTAATGTTATTCTCTGTAGTGTAGCTTTAATGTTATTCTCTGTAGTGTAGCTTTAATGTTATTCTCTGTAGTGTAGCTTTAATGTTATTCCTTGTTTTGGATAACAGTGTCTGCTGAATGAATGTGTGAATGTCATGATGTGAATGTTTGGCGAGCAGTAACAGAAGGATGTTGCATTTCTGTGAAATTGCATTTCTGTCAGTGTGATTACCCATGCTGATTCTCTTGTTAATGTGATTGGGCATTGCATGTGTATAAGTGACTATCCTGGTGTTTTCGATAAATTGCTTATGGCAGTTCAGATTGTATCTACTTCTGACTGCCCACTGCAATGTTGAGCCAAGAGAGACGGATCATTTCTACAAACCCTACACTTGCAGGTTCCTGTTCAAGTTCAGTTGATTGACAGAGGATTTTACTTAATATGTTGACACAATGTGATACAATAAAGAAGGTAACACTTTAGAATAACGGGTGCTTAAAAATGAATTGCTGTTTATACACAGTTGTGGTCAATGCGTAATTTAGCTTTTTTCTTTTACAAAAAAACATTGTCACAAGGTTTATTTTACCACATGTCCTGTATTCGTGAAATGACGGTACACCCAACATGGTTGTGAGCAGATGACGTTTTAATTCTCTCACCATTACAGTACAGTCTCCTTTCCCTGCTGTCTTACAACCAACACAACTCTACAGACACCTGCCACTTTGCGCTGAAGGAACGAGTAAACTCACCTGCTTGAATGCCTGATTTGACCATCCAAAGCCACTCTCTCCAGGATCATCATCTGCCCACGCCACCCTTCAGCGAAATGCTCCCTTAAAACTGAACAATGGCTTACAATGTGTATGTGTATATGTCTGTGTGTGTGTGTGTGTGTGTGTGTGTGTGTGTGTGTGTGTGTGTGTGTGTGTGTGTGTGAAAGTGAATCCATGCCTAGA
Organism: Sardina pilchardus; assembly: GCF_963854185.1. NCBI lineage: Eukaryota > Metazoa > Chordata > Actinopteri > Clupeiformes > Clupeidae > Sardina > Sardina pilchardus. The sequence goes on along the minus strand of NC_085016.1, from coordinate 24,700,343 downwards.
ATATGGAGGAGGTTTGGAGAGGATCCCCCAATCCGCTAGCTCCTTCCCGAGCAGAGGGAGGTGGTGGTGGAGAGGTGAGGGGGGGGGGGGGGGGGGGTATCTGAAGTGGGAGAAAGAAGGGGGGGTCTGGAACAAGAGAGAGGGGCCTGCTGGTGTTGAAAGATAACACTGCGCTGAAGGCAGAGGCTGACAGGAATTAGGGCAGACGCCCTCGAGGGATTGGGATGTTCATCCCCTCTACTTTCAAGTGGTCCGCACCATAAACCCTTCAGGCTTGAAGAGCGACGGGACGCGTTCGGCTCGAACGTCCCCAGCACCCTTGGATCCCGATAAGAGGCCAGATAAGAGCTAAGATCTATTCGAGATACGTCACTCACTATCTGTGATAGGCCTACATGCTTATGAAAGAGAGAATATGACACACAGTTTCTGCAAAGGAAGCATTCTTTCTTTTGATTGATGATTTAGAGGTCAAAAGTTAAGGCTAAAGTTACTTAGGGGCAATAAGGTCACATATGAGGTGATATGACACATAATGTATGATGTAATAGTCATGGTTTACCTTTAACCTTTTTATAATGTTCTTTTTTTATTGATTTTCTCTTTGGTTTTAGATTTCCGCTGCTTGGCTTCTTCCACTGTTTCCTCTACTCTACTCTTATTCTTTCTTTTTTATTTGACCAAGTAAAAGGCTCTTGACTCTTCTCCGATCACACTTTACCTTTTCGACCAGACTCCACTTCAGCCCTCATGACCATGATGTCATACATTGTGCCATGTCTCTTCATTATGTGACCTAGTGACCTTGAAACCCCTAAGTGATTACCGGTAACCTTTGACCTTTATGACATCAATCAAAAGAAAGTCAAGTCAAGTCATGTTTTATTTATGAAGCACATTTAAAATCAACAGTATAAGGTAAGGTAAGGTAACCTTTATTGTACCCAAGGGTAGATTTGGTTGCAGGTAAAAAGAGTAGGCTTCTTACACACATATAGACGACATTAATGACATTGACAGAAAACAAGAGATCATTGACATAACAGTGGCACAGTGCTCCAGACAGAGACATGGTTAAATGTCTATAAAATGTAAAAAAAAGAAAAAAAAGGGATAGATTTTTTTTTGGTTTTGCACCAAAGTGTTTGGTCTGACAGAAGGTACATTCTCAGAAAAAAAGGTGTTACGTGTAACCAAAAATTGTTCTACTGGATGCTTCATATATGGCACCCCTAAATGGTTCTTCAAACTGTTTTGAAGAGTTCATCGAAGGAACCCCAAAGGGTTCTTTAAAGTCTGCATGGTTCTATAAAGCACCCCTAGAACCCTATTTTTAAGAGTGTATGTGTTATACTCACTCTCTCTTGTACCTGCGGGCTAATCTCCTGTCTCTCACTGGCACTGCCCACGCAATAGCCATCAGATTGGCACAGTAGCAGGATGTGCTGTCAGGTGGTGGTGGGGGATGTTGTGGAGGGGCTCTGCCGCTAACACAGCTGGCCTTGAGAGAGATAAGCGTGGTCAGCCTGAGCAGAGCGCACTCGGTCACAGTCGGCGCACACGTTTGGGAACAGCACACACAGTTAATCACAGATCCTCCGCTGCCTCTGTTCCTGGCCAGTGTGTCTGCTGCTGAGAGAACATTAGACAGACGGAACAAAATAGAGGAAGTTCACACACACACACACAAACACATACACATACACACACACACACACACACACACACACACACACACACACACACACACACACACACACACAGACACACTCACAGACACACACACACACACACACACACACACACACACACACACACACACACACACACACACACACACACACACACACACACACACACAACACACACACACACACACACACACACACACACACACACACACACACACACACACACACACACAAATGGAGAGAGAGAGAGTTTGATAAGGTACTTCCTGAGATCCTGTTCGCATGCAGGGAGGAGAGGTTTTCATTTCTTGTCCCTGCTGCACAGTATGTGACTTCCTGCCATAAACAAGGAGAAAGACCAAATTAACGTCATGTATATATTCAAGTATGTACGTTAATTTTTTCTGTTGTTGCAGTTATGTAATATTCTGTGTCCCCCCTCCCCCTCTTCCCATCTGATGCATCCATAGACTGTATATATATAAAGTCTATGGATGCATCTGATGTACCTTATGCTCCACCCGGTAAGAAATATAAAGAACTTTATGGAAGGGCCAAAAACAACCGCCTTTTATTTGAAATGACTTTGAGAGAGAGGGAGGGGGGGGGGGGGGTAGAAAGAGATAGAGACAAGGGGAGACAGAGAGAGAGAGGGAAAGTAAAGCAGAGCTAGGGAGGAATAAACACACCAATACTATCAAAAGGAAAAACAAAAGTTATTCTCAACTGGAGCTGTATTTTCATGCCCATTGCCAACTTTCAAACTGCCTAAGCAAACAAGTAATTACGTTATCATTAGTCAGAGTGATGTCAGATTGTAGAGGCTATTCTACAGTAATTAATAGCCATCTTACATAAGGGTTTTTTTTCTCTGGCTCCAAGCCCAATAAGCTGGGAAGGGAAAGAAAATTTGCCAACAGCTGTAACCTAACAAACAGTTACAAAGAACAAACACTTGTTTCCAAATATAATTCTCAATTCAAAAATAACTCTCCACACTCCTGAAAAGTACAGAAGACAGCAGACCTGCAGAGCATGGAGACAGCAGGATCTCCATGTTGTTCGACAGCACAGTCTGGTGAGTTGGTTTGCAGTAGTTTTGGTTGGACAGTGTCACACTGTCAGTCTGCCAAAGCACCGAATGTAATTGTTTTATTACATTATTGGCAAATGTATAATTAATGACTGTGTGTGTGTGTGTGTGTGTGTGTGTGTGTGTGTGTGTTGTCCTTTGGCCTTTAACAGATTCAAACTCATTACTGTCCATAATTTACTGTGCAATTAGTTTGAAATCAATA
>NC_085016.1:24684854-24694854 GCF_963854185.1 Sardina pilchardus | reverse complement strand
CGGCTTTTCATATCACTGCTACACAGATGATACCCGACTATATCTGTCGTTCCCGCCTGACGACCCCGCGGTCTCGACACGGATTTGGGATTGTCTCTCTGACCTATCCACACAGATGAGGGAACGCGACCTCCAGCTCAACTGCTGGTCCTCCCAGACAAACAAACCAAAAACATCAACATAAAAAACTGACTCCTTAAAATCAAAACAAGTATTAATTCATGACATTGTGGCAGATCTGGGTGGCCTGGGCTCTGCTGAAAAAAAATAACGATACATATGGGAATGGCACTTACAATGACCAGGATAAATCTTTTTAACTAAAGGTAGTGAGAATGCCTTTAGAATAGTCTTGGGTTCATATACAGTAGGGTTAAATCTTGCTCCAATAGAGTTGCAGGACACTTTGTTGTCATGATGGTTGACCAGCTGAATGTCACCTCCATCGCCTGGTCCTGCCGCTTGGCACTATTCAATGTAAGGGAATTTGGACCATACCTATGCCAACGCAATGTTGCAAGAACCTGATGGTTGGCCAGTTGGATGTCACCTCCATCGCGTGGTCATGCCGCTTGGCACTATTCAATAGAATGGAAATTAGACCATACCTACCTTGTATGCCAACGCGTCAACCAGGTTTTGGTACAGACCATGGTTATCTGGTCCTACGTTCTTCCGCTCAGCTTTCATTTCCCTTCAGTAAGTCGTCTGGGTCTGTGGTACATTCGCGGGTTTTCTCAAGACAAAAATGACCATGTCCAATCAGCGAATAGAGGGAGTAGCTGAGAACGATGACGTTGAGTTTGTGCACTAGTTTGAGCATTTCACGTCACGACGAAACGTTAGCGATTGGTTATGGCAGATCTGAGTGGCTCTGGGCAGATCCAATAGTTTTAAGCATTCAAGGAAGTTCACGCTTGGCAATGGAAAGTGGCCAGACTCTCTATACATTATGAATGTACGAGAATATGGTTGGACCAGGCTAGGTTATCTCTCACCTCGACTTCTGTATGTCCTCCTAATGGGACAACCCAGCCACAGATGGGCCAGATAGCTGCAGTGTGTCTGGTCTTGTGTGTGTGTTATTACTCAGTTTGCGTGTGTGTGTGTGTGTGTGTGTGTGTGTGTCTGTGTGTGTGTGTGTGTGTGTGTGTGTGTGTGTGTGTGTGTGTGTGTGTGTGTGTGTGTATGTGTGTCTGTATGAGAGAGAGAGAGAGAGAGAATGAGAGAATGTGTGTGTGTGTGTGTGTGTGTGTGTGTGTGTGTGGTGCGCTTGCATCTGTATACGTGTACACTACATTTTATTCATAGACTTCGACAACAACCTGTGATGCAAATTGGCTTTCCAGCACAGGAAAAAGGAATTAGCTTGTGTGTTTGTGCATGTGTACTTGTGTGTGTATATGTGTGTATGTGTGTGGGAGAGAGAGAGTGAGTGAGTGTGTGCATGTGTGTGTGACTGCATACTTGTGTGTGCAAATTGGCTTTCCGTGTGTGTGTGTGTGTGTGACTGTGACTGTAGGATCAGATGAGAGGCTCTTGAGCACAGGCATGAGCTGGAGGGGGAAGTGTGTCTCTCTGTCTTTCTGTGATGAGGAAAGAATTGCACAGAAACAGAGAAATAACAATGTGCTTGTGTCATCTGTTTCGTGACCTGAAACCACAGGAATGGTGCAGCTCGGTCGGAATCTACGCGCAGAGAGGGAGAACAGCTGTGGCCGCCATTCATTTCATTCCTGCATGGGTTCGTTCTTGAGTTTGATATGCTATTATTTAGTCCCTGGCTCTTATGTGTGTGTGTGTGTGCGTGTGTGTGTGCGTGTGTGTGTATGTGTGTGTTTGTGATAGTGTGCTCTGTGTGAATATGTGTGTGTGTGTGCGTGTGTGTGTGTGTGTGTGTGTGTGTGTGTGTGCGCGCACGTGCATGTCTGTGTGTGTGTGTTTGTGTGTGTGTCTGCATGTTGAAGTGTGTGTTTAAGGCTAACAAAAACAGGATGTATTAGCACAGACCCCCTCGTGTGTAATCCTTAAACCCATAGCACACAACTGACGCCACATCCACAGGAGGTTTGACTGACTGATTCATCATCGACACGGTCCACAGGCGCTACGACTGACTCATCTACAGTCAATGGAAAATGTCACCCTTATTATGCACCGTTTTCTCCACAAATCTCTTTATTTAGCCGTCAACCCTCCGGCCCTCCGTCCATCTTTGTTCACCTATGTCCATCTTTGTCCACCTTGGTCCATCTCGGGGTCATTAGTTAATAGGTTATGGGACAATGGTGTCGCCTACTATTGTGTTCCCTATAAATAGAGTCCCTTGGAAGGGAATAATTCAAATCTGCTACTCCTCCTTCTCCTCCTCCTCTTCAAGAAATAAATTAATCAATAATAAGAATGGCAGCAATTCATTTGAATCAGAGATGGGAACAGTCGCTTCACTTGGAGATGAGATGGCAGGATGTCTAGGGAGGAATGAATGACACACTTCGGTCTGCTCTCATATATTCACATCATCACACATATTACACACAATTGTACTGTGCTATTTGTAGAATTGAATGTACAGCAGGCCTACACTCTTAGAAAAAAGGTGCTAGGACCAAAAATGGTTCTATTGCATGCTTCATAAATGGTTCTTTAAACTGTTTTGAAGGATTAATCAAAGGAACCCTAAAGGGTTTTCTAAAGCCTGCATGGTTCTATACAGCACCCCAAGAACACTATTTTAAAAGAGTGTAATCTATGCAAATTACTATTGATTTAGTTCTTGTTTACACTAGATAGGATTACAATTCAGATGTTACTGTCAAACAAAATGTCTTCAGATGTTTTAGCCTGGTCAAAGCTAGGTGCGACGCTGAAGACACAATGTTTGTCAAGAATGATCTCGGAACATCTGACCCGCATGGTTTCTGGTTTCTTGTGGCGTCTCAGGATTGTCGTGACTAAATCACAGCTCGTATCCGACGAGGCAACGTGACGTCCTGAGAGTCAAAATTGTTTACCCGACTTGCTAACGTTTTTTTTTTTTACAGCATAGGCTACGTGTTTTCTTTTTTTTTTCTTTGACAATATTTGTTGGGTGAGTGAGTAAATTGGATGGGAATCCAAATTCTTGCAGTTTTCCACAAGCCGCTTTCGTTTAAAAAGAGTGAAGACACGGGGTTTATTGTACTGTTCTGATGAAGATTTTCGCATCAAAGTTACCTACCGCTCGAAGACAACGTAAGCCAAATTGGAGATTTTGACCAAGAGAGAGTTGGATAGAGTGACGGTGAGGAGAGAGAGAGAGAGAGAGAGAGAGAGAGAGAGAGAGAGAGAGAGAGAGAGAGAGATGTAGTTCTCCGTAGCTGCAGCAACGGGCCGGAGTCGAACAGGGTTTAATTTCAGCACCAAGGATAGTTCTCAAAGATGCTCAAAGAGTCTTTTGAAATCAGCGTCCTCGGACAGAGTTATGTTTAGCTAGTGCTTCAAGGACAAGAGTTTAAAGAACTGAAACATCAATTCCTCATTCAATGCGTCCCCAAGCTAATCGATTAACACAAGGGGAAAGTGCCACGGCGGTATTTCATGTCACCCAACAGCCTCGTCAGACACTGGTTATTTTATATTTGAAAGGCAACGGACATCAGTGGCTGTGGATCTCCGGAGTTAAATTGTTGCGTTGAGGAAGATCTCGGTGTGTCTGCGAGAGACTACACATGTGCCATTACGCTCTCTTTAAATACTAGTGTGACTCTACTAAGCGCAATGCTGAGGCAAATGCGTGTTTACCGCGTGTTTTTGCGTTTTGTCTCGTTTGTCTTTTTCACGGGGATTTGCCTTTTTTGAGACCGGAATTGGTTTGAAAACTTCTCCTGGTCAAGTTTACGAACGGAATACTGCTTCTCTGGATAATTCACTGATCTTGCTGGACACATCAACGGCTTTTAACCTCGGTTACATTTCTATTCGAATGCCAATGTTAGACGGTTTTCTATCTTTTGGAAATGTGACGAAAACGAATGGACATCTCCTTTTTATTTCGTTGCTTTGCACAAGTTTTAAGCAACCGTAATGGTATTTTTCGGAAAATCAATCGTTCTACAGTGGGCATCCCAAACGCTGCCATCACTCAACAGTAATTTCGTAAATTCTGCATCACTAAATGCATAGATATGTCACTGCTGTACATCTTTTTAAAACTCACCCTGTGTGGGATCTATGCCGATGCTCAAGTAAGTGCAAATTCCTTTCCTCTAAATTACTTCACACATTAAAAGTAGGCTAGCCTATTTTATGAATGCCTTGTAGTTTTGATGACACATGCGACCTTTCACTCACTACCACTATATTCTCAGGCTAGACGTGAACAAGGCGTGAAGGTAATTTCCTGTATCATTAGCTTTCCTAAGATAAGCCTAAATTGTCAAGAAAGAAAACGAATGACTTTTCAGCTAGTGAGCGGATCAAAAGGAGCGCTCATTAATACTAGGTGGTTGGGTTAATTGGCTATGTGGCCCTATTCTCAGTCTGTCCACTGCTGGAAACCTACACCAGCGCCCATGTGTATAATCCTAACGCCTCCGACCTGACCTTTGAGCCTGGCTTTCCTAGCATTCCCTTTTCTCGGGCTCCATGGTGTTGTAGTTTGCTGTCATATTACTTGTGAGATCCCAGGTCTATCTAGGACCTGTAATCCCATTTTAATGAAGGGATTAGTCGTATCATTTGAAGTGTTTGACAGATAGTTCAGTCAGCAATACATCCAACCGGTCGAGAAGTGGTGCTCAAAGAGAATTCTGGTGTGATATCTTCCTCTTTTATTTATCATTATCACCAGAGTTTCACCAAAGTACTACATGCTGCTAAACATAATTCACGAAACGCCAAACCCGTGTGTTCCTGCTGAATTTCTTCAGTGCACTAGATAAAGCTCATTACAACGGGACAATATGTAATTTGCGCCTCCATTCGCGCCCTGGGGGAGCGCGCGCCTCTCTGTGAGACTGATGTCTAAAAAAGCCATTTAATCTAGATCACTGATCCCTGCATAATAATGATAATAACAGCGTGATTTCACACCGAGATACCAAAACAAATACGCGTGTCAAGGGACCCACCTTAAGTCTGTTAAAGCATTAAATAACAAACTCTAGCTGTAGGGGGGAAAAAAACCTCGGGGGTTGTTTGTGTGTGTACTGTATAAATATGTATTATTTGGAATGCATCAAACAGCTCACCCTAGATAGGTGCAGGCAATTGTCATTCCATACAACAAGGAAGCCTTCCTGTGCTGTGCTTGTGAGTTTGCTGTTGTTTGTCTTGACTATCAATGATTCATTCATATAGTTAGTCTTTGGTAGGCAGTGCACAGACTGGTTGTGACTGTGTATGTAATGAGTCTGTATGGTCAGTTCGCCCTCTGGTCAGCACTGTGTTGACCACAGGTGTCCTTTTCGCAGGTGGATGGTGATGGATCCCTCACGGCCCAGGAGCAGATCTACCTTCTCTACGAAGTCAAACTCCAGTGTCAGCACAACATTTCAGCGCACAACCCCGCCGGTCAGCCAATTTTCTCTTTCTCTCTCTGCTGTGATTCTTGTACAGGCCCCTCTCCAAAAATGGTCTGTTTTGTCAGGAAGGGAAATAAACATGCTGGCAAATCAGGATTGCAGTAGAAATGTTTCAAATGAATAGAGGCTTTCCCCCTCCACAACAACACTTCACTGCAGTTAAGCTTTTTTTCTGAGCAATAGACACTTTTAACAGACTTTTGACAGACCTTTATAGTCTGGTTACGTAATATGAATATGTAATGTGGGGAGCAGTTTGGGCCGCTCCAAACACACTTTGCATGGATTTCCCTGCTTTGATGTGAGAGAGTGTGCAACCCAAACCCAAATGTGTTCCCCTCCCCCTCTGTGACCTGCTGATAAGACTCCCCGCTATGGGCTGAGATTGGAAGCCAGATTGCTGCTTGACGAAGAGGGGGACTCAGTGAGTGAGTGAGTGGATGAGTGGGAATTCACTGCAGAGCTGAATCAATTGCATAGGCAGCAAATCTTCTTGATACCGATGTTCTCCTCCTCCTCCTTCTCCTCTCATCTCCTCTCTTCTCTCTCTTTCTTGCTCTCTTTCTCACTCGCTCACCCTGCTGTCTCAGTCTCTCCCCTCATCGCTCACTCTCTCTCTCCACCTACTTCTCTTCCTCTCTCTCCACCTACCTCTCTTCATCTCTCTTTCTCGCACTCCCCTCTACCTCTCTCTCTTTTTCTCCCTCTTTCTCTCACACAAACACTTCCCCCTCTCTCCCTCTCTCTGATACACACACACAAACACTTTCGTCTCTTTCTCTCCCTTTCTCTCTTTATTTCTCCCTCTATCTCTCTTATACACAAACACTTCCCTCTCTCTCTATCACCCTCTCCCCTCTCTCTCTCTCTCTCTCTCTCTCTCTCTCTCTCTCCCTCACTCTCTCTCTCTGTCTGAATCTGCGCCAGCTCTAAACTCCCCTCTCTGCCTCTGGGCGCCATCCCATTTTTAGCTCCTGCATTCATATAATCTTCCCAATGTCTTCCCACTCTCTGCTACAGTCCTGCTCAGCTTCACGGATCAAAACAATCTTATTTTCTCTGGTCCGTCTGCAATTTCGGCGCCTATTGAATAAACCGAGAGAGAGAGAGAGACCGAGAGTCCGAGAGAGAGAGAGAGAGAGAGAGAGAGAGAGAGAGAGACCGAGAGAGAAAAAGAAAAAAAGGGGAGCAGGAAAGCGCAGATGCTCTAAAAGGGCTGACTTTGTGACATGCACAGCCGTAATTAATTTTTTTGTCCGGCTCCCATCATCCGAAGCCCTTTGGCTCCCATTGGCCATACAGCTGTCCCCCCTTTTCATTCTGAATAATTGCTTTATTTTTTCTCCACTCCGTGTTAATTCGCCAAAGTGCTTTTATTCTGCGGCTGGCTGTGACACACCTCCTCTTCGCGGAACATGTTTGTGTGTTGTTCCTGGGAACAGAGCAAACATCTGATGCCGGTAATGAACGTGGGGCTTGGCTTCCCCTCTGAGCCATCACCTGTTGATGGGTCTTCATTAAGGCCCTCCGTATCCTGCCAGCCGACAGCGCACGCGGGTCAGGTGACGCACCTTTGTTTGGCGGGATAATGGAGCGAGTCTGACGTAGGAAGGCACCAAAAAACTCAACGCCCGGCTCAGTTCTGTCAGGCGTAATTTGTTCCACTCGTTGGCGGCCCTAACGCCGGGAAAAACTAGGCGCGCGTGTGTGTGTGTGTGTTCGACGCGGTATACCGAAAGTGATTCATTCTGCCGTGAGTCACTCGTGTCAAACTCGACAGTGTGTAAATATGCAATTAGCATTTTAAGCAGTGGCATTGTCAGGCAGAGGAATGATGGGAAATTGTGAATTAATTACAGGCACAACAAAGATCCCTGCTCATTCAAATCCAGCGTTTCCGTTTCACTTTATGATCCCTGAGCTCACACACCTCTGTTTGACCCCCCACAGCTCCACCAGATCATCCTCAAGCCCAGATGACTCGTGGAAACCGCTTCTCTGGTTAATAGACTACATGAACCAAAGACTCTTTCTGTACAGTCATTTATTTCTGGTTGGAGCGTTAAATGTGTGGTAACACCATCTTCTGTTGTATTCTGTTCCTTACATCTTCACTCCGACACTAAAGACCTTGTTTGCATGATAATAACAATTTTAACACACGCATAAATCCTTCTTTATCGTAACATGCTGGTTGTACCTGGTGAAACACCCAACCGGGTCTCTGTAGACACTAATTGCATTTACAACAGCGGCAGGTTCAAACACACTTGGCTCCACCGGAAACAAACGAGCACATAGAGAGCCTTTCAAGCATGTCGGCCATTAAATGTGTGGGGGTAGTGTGCTAGCTAAGGAGTTGGGCTGGCATGCGGTGCAGTTGAGTTGGCAGAAAAGTTGTGGGTTAAGGCCGGGACACACCAACCCGATAATCGGTCATCAGACAGTCGGGGGCGGTTGGGGAGTCCAGTCTGTTTGGTGCCATCGCCAGTCGTTGTCGGCATCGGAGTTAGTTTTGGCCAGTTTTGGCTGACTTGACATGTAGAGTTGACCAGTGGCTGTCGGCCTCAATGACCAATCTGATTGGTGGAGTCCTAACCCTTCGAAACATCTCGGACCATCGATAGGTAGCAAAGGACTTCATTTAAACTTACCATTAGCCCTAAATTCTGCAATGTAAGTTTTGAACCCATTTTGAAAAACATTCCTATTTTTGCTAGAACTAGGTTTCTGACCGTGTGTTATTTCAGGTAAGTTCCCATTCACTTTTCGTTTGCTATGCTGACATTAGCTAGCCATACTGCTTTTTTGCCGACGGCCGGCCGTCGGGTTTGTGTGTCCCGGCCTTTAGAATTCGGACTGCCACAACTTTCTAGGCTGGGTCAACCCTGCTTGATCTGCCGGTGATTTGGATTTCGTCCTGCAGCTCAGGCTGCAACCTGCACATCTATCTCTCCTGTTTCCTGTGCACATCTTTTGGGTCCAATCACAAACTAGCTTATCCAAAAGGCACACCTATCGTTGGTCTGATTGATTGAAGGACTATCCAAAAGTGAGTCATTTGAACTATGGCCATTGATCACGCCTCTTGTGCAGTAATTAGTCCAGACTAATGTTCAATTTTAAAAGATTTAGCTCAGTCTGCATGGCGATAGCCAGACAAACCGCACTGCCCTTGAGGCAAGGCACTTAATCTCCAGTTGTTCTGGGGTGAATGGCCTTTGTAAAAATTGACGTAAGTAAGTCGCTTCGGACAAAAATGGAGGAGTCAAGTTAGCTGAAAGATTGCAGAATAGAGGACCCTCTGGGATCCTTTTATCCAAATGGAGGAGGGTGGGGGGTTGGTGGTGGCCGTTTTGAGAGGGAGAGAAAAGCTGTAGTGAAATTGGCTGATCGCTCCTACTGCCGAGTGATCTGAAAAGTCATTCTGCTCAGTGTCTTTCGAGGGGTGTTAGGGTCTCAGAATTCCTCTGTCGCGGGTCGGATCGATGAGCGAGTTTCAAAGGAGCGCTGCCCTTTCCTTACTCGTGCACTCAGAGGGTCGATGCCTCGTCGGGCCGCCACTTACCGCCGGGCAGCACAAAGGTGTCGGATCAATGAGCCTCGGACAGGAAGCTGTACCGAGGAGGCGAGTGGGTGTCCCCGACTACGCCCATGGGCACTCGAACTCTCGCCCCGCCAGCCATTGATCGGAAACAATTCAGCTGCACTTCCCCTCAATTTAGCCAGACACGTGGGATCTGCTTGTTTGTCTGATTTTTCCCTGTCTGTCTCTCTCTCTCACTGTGTCTCTGCGGTGGGGGTGGAGGGGTGGCCTTGAGGTTTTAATATGGTTTCAATATTGGTTTTATTTTGACTGATAATAAAAGAAACTTAAAAGTCAAGAAGTCTGTCTGTCTCTCTCTCTCTCTCTCTCTCTCTCTCTCGCTCTTTCCCTCTGTCTCTGTCTCTGTCTCTCTCTCTCTCCCTCTGTCTCTGTGCCTGTCTATCTCCCTCTCTGTCCCTCTGTCTCTGTCTGTCTCTGTCTCTCTCTCTGTCGCTCTCTCCTATCGCCAAACCCAGATGATGTCTGTCCTCCCAGCTGGGATGGAGTCATCTGTTGGCCTCAAGGCGTCCCGGGGTCGGTCACCAAAATCCCGTGCCCCAGCTATGTGTACGACTTCAACCATAACGGTACGTAAATCCCGTGTCCCAGCTACATGTTCAACTTCAACCATAATGGTGAATCCCAACATGTATACCTTTGTACAGCTTATGCAATTAATCACTTTTTTTCTCTTTAAAACAAAAAGAAAAACGTTTTGAAGCGATAAAGTACCACTCAAGTAAGATTTGAAAATAGGATATTATGTATAAAGCCTCACATTTTTTTTCTGTTATCTTCAAGGACAGATTTGTTTCCCTACCTTTAAGCTCTGACCACTTGGTAATATTTC
>NC_085016.1:24639854-24677354 GCF_963854185.1 Sardina pilchardus | reverse complement strand
TCCTGTTTAAAGTCCAAAAAGCCAGATTGATCGTGAGGCCCCGCTTTCACAGTCTGTATTCATACTGAAAGTCAAGATCAAGCGAGCTAATCTTAGCACACTTAGCTTTTATCCTAAATGACTTGACAAGGACAACAGTAAACATTACATTAGAATATCTAATGATTTCGTTTGTAACATGGTAAACAGATACAGTATATCCTTTCTTCCCTTGACTGAGGTCCTCTACCCCCTAGGCACTGACCTAGGCTAGGTCCAGTCTAGCTCACGCCCTAGCCACACGTATGCAGTGGAGGCTTCGACGTTGATGCTTCTCATGTTACATCTCATGAGCTGACGCTTTGCTGAACAGAATTGTGGGAGTGTGGGGTCGCTTTGCCCGCATTGCTTGAGCCAAAAGTTGAGAAATTATCAACTTTTTCAAGCGGCAGCCAATCAAATTGCGTTATGCTAGTGAGCAAAATGGTTCTCAAAATAATCAAGATTTCATTGCACCCATAGTTCTGAAGATGGTCCGTAATTGCAGATAAACCTCATTTGTTTGGCTTTTTTTATGCTTGGATTTTGTGAAATAGACACTGTATATCATTTTTGAAAAAAGCTGTTATTGTAATTCCATCCAACACATGTCTGAAATGCTGTGTGAGCAACTATCTAAAGTTAGCAAGTTAGCTCACCAACTGCCCTCCACTGCTGGTTACCAGCGGTGATTGGGTGCTGACCAGTCACTCTCCCTTCAGTGCCCACCCAGCCCTGAGCATCTGGGAGACATACCTGCAAGCTCTGACTGATGCGTATATTTGACTGGGGCATCAGGAGATCTATTTTTGCAGTCTGTATTTGTTAGAAATTGAATGGAGATGGTGTGTGTGTGTGTGTGTGTGTGTTTGTGTGTGTTTGTGCGTGCGTGCGTGCGTGCGTGCGTGCGTGCGTGCGTGTGTGTGTGTGTGTGTGTGTGTGTGTTTGTGTGTGTACAGTGTCTGTCTGTATGCATCAGTGTTGCATTGTGCTTATGTGTAAGCGTATGTGTGTGTATGTGTGTGTGATTGTGTGAATGCTTTTTTTTAAATATAGCAGAATGTGTATCTATTGTGCATTGTGTGTGTGTGTGTGTGTGTGTGTGTGTGTGTGTGTGTGTGTTTGTACTGTGCGCCTCTGTGTATTGTGTTGAATGCTAATGTGTGGGTGCGAGGACGCTAACCCAAGCTCACTCACACTTTAACTATTCATGCTGTGGCAAACGAAAACAGCAATTAATACCCAACCCACAGACCCTCAGAGACATCTGTGTGTGTGTGTGTGTGTGTGTGTGTGTGTGTGTGTGTGTGTGGCACACTCAGAGGGGGGTGTGAACATGGCAGTTCACTTCACACACACGCCAAGTCTAGGGAGGCAGTTTGCAAATGCACATAACTTCACTATGCACACACACCACCATAATAACTACTGCTATTGGAAGTCCATATTTCCTTCTTTCATGATTCAAAGAGTTGGCCAGCTTTTTTCTATATGTGTTGGTGAGAGAGAGTAAGTGAGAGAGTGAGTGAGTGAGTTTGTGTGTGTGTGTGTGTGTGTGTGTGTGTGTGTTGGAGCGGGGTCTCTGTGTGTGTGTGTGTGTGTGTGTGTGTGTGTGTGTGTGTGTGTGTGTGTGTGTGTGTGTGTGTGTGTACATGTGAGTGATATTCTGTGTGGAGCTTCACTGTGCACACAACACCATAATAACTAATGCTGCTGCTTGCTAGTGGAAGTCCATACTTTCCTCTTCTTTGATTCAAAGACTTGGCCAGCTTTCTTCTATAGATGTGTGTGAGAGAGAAAGTTAAGTGAGTGAGTGTGTAAGTTTGTGTGTGTCTGCATGCGTGCATGTGTGTGTGTGCGCGCATATGTGTGTGTGTGTGTGAGTACATGTGAGAGATATTCCGTGCGGAGATGCTTGGCTCAGTATCCCACAGCCCCATCAGCCCAGTGTATTTCTTCCCCTCTCCCCTGTCTGTGTGTGCTTGTGTGTGTGTGTGTGTGTGTGTGTGTGTGTGTGTGTGTGTGTGTGTGTGCGTGGCGTGCCCAGTATATGGTGTCTCTCTCACCACTGAATACTGTCTTTCCCTCTCCCGGGGGGGGGCAAGTAGGCGTTTTGTGGTTGGACACGTGGGATGAACAAATTGGCTGACATTTGTTCACTCAATGCCCCAGTTCAGCTCCTCACACACACACACACACACACACACACACACACACACAAACGATGGCGGTTCTCCCACGCGGTTCCTCCGCCGGCAATCAGGCCCTCCGCGTCGGCCCCCGTCTGAGCCTTTTAACAACCTGTGGCTGGCGGCGAGAACGCGGCGAGAACGCGGCCTTGGCCTGCAAGAGACAAGACGAGACAAGACGCAAACAGATCAGGATTGAAATCATTGAAATGCGGCCCATTAACAGGATCCTGATAGCCCGGGCGCTCGCTCCGTAACAAGATCCGTGGGGGGGGGGGGGCAGGCATGCTCACGTAACGATGGCATTCTTGCGGCTTGCACTTTTCCTACCGCTTGACACTCGTGGCACAGGGTAACTTCGCTTGTTTATTTTTACCGCTGTGCTTGAGAGCGAGGCAGGGAGGGATGGAGGGAGAGAGAGAGGAAGGGAAGGGGAGGGAGAGAGAGAGGGGTGGAGAGAGAGAGAAGGGGAAGAGATGGGGAGGAAGAGAGAGAGGGGAAGAGAAGGGGAGGGAGAGACCGAGAGACAGAGACAGAGAGAGCGGGGAGAGATGGGGAGGAAGAGAGAGAGGGGGTAAGAGATAGGGAGGGGGGAGATGGGGAAGAAGAGAGAGAGAGGAAGTGAAGGGGAGAGAGAAAGAGAGGGAGAGAAGGAGAGGGAGAGGGAGAGAAGGGGAGGGAGATCTTGTTTGCATTACGCTGTCAGGACTGTGTTTGTGTGTGTGTACTGTCACTGTTTTTGATGCTCTGACTCCAGTGTTGAAGGAGCCCCCGGACCTTTGAAGTGCAAATCACACAATTAAATTTAATAACTTTCCTCCGCGCTCTCGGACCAGACGCGCTCCGTCACGGCCAGTCACGACAGTGTGGGCACGACACAAAAACGACAGCCCCGCTAAAAAGATAAACATTTACACGCATGACATGCATAAATTTCTTCAAAAATAGCATCACAGCTCAACAAAATGAGCAATTATGGGGGGAAATAAATCCATTTTATTTACTTGCAACTGGGTTGAGTGGCACCCATTCAATAGAATTCAGAAGACAGACGCTCACATGAAAGAAGCTGAAGTAACTGAAATGATTTGTTTAGTTGCTCTGTTTGTTCAGGATTTATTCATTTATTTTGCATTTATTTATTTATTTGTTTGTGTATTTATTTATCCTTTAGAATTGTCTGTCTTTGTTGGATTATGAGTTTCTGTAGTGAAGTTCTTTGTTATATTATTCATGCTTTCATATTTATTAATTCATTGTCATGTTTTGTTCATTTTTGTTTTTCATGTGTGTGCCATGTTGCACCGTATTTCATGTTTGACTTTGCGAACAATTGTTTTTGTTCTCTGTAACTTTCTATGTGCCCTCTTCTCTTCTCTCCTTTTCTCTCTCCCCTCCTCTCCTCCCCTCCTTTCCTCTCCTCTCCTCTCCTCCTCTCCTCTCTCCTCCTCTCCTCCCTTCTCCTCTCCTCTCCTCTCCTCCTTGCGTTAGGGGTTCAGGAGTGGGATGTGAGCCTATGCAGCTTCTAAATGGCATGAGAAACTGTGTTATTTTTGGAGCTTGCTGGCACTATGTGACCCTCACACTCATCCATCTGTCTGACATCCATCCATCCATCCACCCATCCATCCATCTGTCCGTCTCTGCACTCTCTGCGCGGGCACACTCTCTCACACACCTCTGCCATCTAGATCTTACTGCATTCCCCTCTGATTGCAGGTGTGCCCGCCGTCTTCGTGTCCGCATGGGCAGTTGTCAGGGCAACGCTGGCAGATGCTCGGTAAGAACCTCCGATTCCTATTTACGGACCCCTCGGCTTCTGAGGAAGGACGAAGCCCGTCTCAGGCTCTGCTGTTTCTGGGGATTTTGTGTTTTCTGTGTGTTTGTGCATGTCTGTGAGTGTCTGTGCCTGTGTGTGTGTGTGTGTGTGTGTGTGTGTGTGTGTGTGTGTGTGTGTGTGTGCACGCGCGCATGTGTGTGTGTACAGTAGCCTATGTGTTTGTGTGAATGTTTGTGTGAATGTTTGTGTGTGTGTGTGTGTGTGTGTGTGTGTGTGTGTGTGTGTGTGTGTGTGTGTGTGTCTCTGTCTGTTTGTCTGTGCCTGTGTGTGTGTGTGTATGTGTGTGTGTGTGTGTGTGTGTGTGTGTGTGTGTGTGTGTATGTGTATTTGTGGTGGAGAGAAGAGAACACTCTGTTACAGTGTAGCTCATCAAATTGTAGGGCAGACAGACAGACAGAGAGAGAGAGAGAGAGAGAGCATGATGGGCCAGGTACAGTACATCTACTGTACCTAGAAATGATCTTGTGCACTTTGTCTTTGTTCAGTAGAGGTCATTATGAGTGAATGCCTCTATCCCACTCTCCAGCTGATTACAGTATCATTTCCCTTGTTTGTCTAACGTGTCCATGTGTGTCTAGCATATGACACAGAACTAAATATGGTCATGATGACTCTAATCTCCTGTAACGACTTATTATTGCTGGAGGGTCATGGAACCTTAAATGGAGCACACCCTTATATGGATGTATTCACTTCCTGCAGTACTGAGGGTGAACAGTGAATAAATATTTGCTTACCTGCAATATGATACACAAGTTATTTCAGCAAAGCACGAATGTATAATGCCATGTATTTCTGGAAAAAAATTCTAGATATTTCTGTGCTTCTTTCAACATCACAACTTTAATATATTACAGATTGTCCTAGTGTGGTCAAGTTCAAATTAAATGTCAATTTGAGGATGAAAATGACTGAAAATATGTTGTATGCCAACAAATTGCATTTTTGGACTTCTTCTCCAATTGTCTAGGTGCTGGTAAGTCTAGTCATTAATAACTGATTATCCAACATAATCACATATTTTGACATTCTTGTGAATAGTGTCAAGCACCTGATTGTAAAACTACCCTAATTGTGAAAAAGAGAACGCCTCAACAATCTCTACTTAGTTTTGAATTAAGTCAGAATGCATCCACCCATGCCTTTTTTTCATGCCAAATTTAAGTGGCCAAACTTTGTTCTTGACGCTCTGTATGTTAAATGTAACAGCATATCTTCCCTGGCCCTCCTTCAACTGACAACTTGAATATGGTAAACGGTATTTAATTCCTCAGGATATGTGTGCTTACCCCTTCTGCTGTGTACATAATTGCTGGTTGTAGGACTATCAGCCCACTCAAGACCCTGTCGGTGATGACACGCTCTCGGTGGTTTTACAGCCATTAAAAGATAAATTACTGTAGACTACTACTTTGGACTTCATTACGTGTCATTCACTGAATGAGGTTCTCTCACAGTAACCGTTTCACGAGTGAATAAGTTTAATCGAACAGACGTTTATTGCAGAATGATTTTTTCTTCATTTTTACTGAAATATCCAGCGATCTCTAATTTAGAATAGCAGCATGGTCCTTCCTAAAGACTTGTACATTTCACAGTTATTACAGAAGCCAGTGTTGTGTGCAAAATACCCCCTCACCATCACAGTGTCAATAATGAGAAAGAAATACTGCAGTAGCACTTTTTGGTTTTGATTTACACCCTCAGGTGGGGAACAACTTGTTAACTGTCTGTTTTCTCTCTTTCTATTCATCTTTCATTCCCTCCATTCCCCTTCTGTCACTCTTTTTTCTTCTCTCTCTCTCTCACTCTCTCGCTCTCATTCTCTCTCTTTCTCTCTCTCTCCCCCCACTCTCTCTCTCTCTCTCTCTTTCTCTCTCTCATTCTCTGCAGATGCTGGGAGCTAAGTGCAGGGAATGTCAAATGGATCTACCAGGTTCCTATTCTTACTGCCATCGGAGTAAGTAGATAGTCCTTGAGGCTTGAAAACCCAGAGCAAATGAATGGGGGCGGGACTTGTTCACTTTCTCCAGTTCTTATAATACCTCCATGGTTTCACTGCCAGAATCTTTGGCTCCAATCAGAAACGGCCATACTCTAGTCCTGGCACGCTATTGGCCGGTGACGTGACGATAACGAAACTTAAGCAGCAACGAAACGAAAGCAGCAGCTGCTGTCACTTCTGTTTTGGAAGATGTTAAAGGCAAGTTTCTTTGAAAACAGAACAAAAACTTGCCCTGGAACAGTTCATACAGCAGAAGGACATGTTTGCGATTCTACGGACCGGCTATGGTAGGCTAAAAGTTTAATTTACCAACTAGCCCCGCTCGTGGCAGTTGCGTACGGAGTCATTTGAACGATGCCCATAATCACGCCTCTTTTGCAGTAGAATCAAAGCGCAGCTTCCCCAGACTAATGTTCAATCTTAAAAGATTGAGCTTAGTATGGTGAAAACCAGACTAATGCGCTACCACAACTTGCACAAAAGTTAGAGTAGCTGTGTATCGATGTTGCATGGCAACCATTCATATGGAGGAAATATATTTATTGGCGGAAAAATTATGATCTATGAATATATCGTAAAAATGTTCGTTGCTGTCCCTTTGTTTCCTGAAATCTTGCTAGATCGACGTACATGTAGTAACTATTTTAGAAAAGCAATAAACCACTCGAGTCTGTAGTTTGCACTGATTTTAGAACTGCTAAAATCTTCGCGTTGTGCCTAACAACACCCCTTAGCTGTTCTAAAATCTCTCGGGGATTAGGCCTACTGCTTAAATGTACATTTATAACATATATATATAACATATATAACATTTATATATCACTTCATCAAGGCACCCAAAGTGCGAGTAAAGGGGGAACCTCACTAACCACCACCAATAAGTAGCACCCACCTGAATGAGGCACAGCAGCCATTTTACGCTCAAGCGCTCACCACCCACCAGCTTAAGGTGGAAAGTGAGGCAGTGAAGCAGTGAAGCAGACAATCAAATGTTCCTCTCGACTTGTCAGCCTACCCAACCCGAGAGTCCCTCCCCTGGGCCACTGCAGGTATGCTGTCTGGGAACATGATTGACAGGTAGATTGCTGTCTTGATTGGTTGGACATCTCCTCCTTGATTGATAGACAGATCTTTGTCCTGATTGGATATCTCCCTGCTCTGACGGGAGATTCTGATTATTTCAAGCCTATGATAGAGCCAAGTATAAGATGTGGGTTTAACATGATATACAGAATATATGTAGTACAGTCAGTGTGTGTGTGTGTGTGTGTGTGTGTGTGTGTGTGTGTGTGTGTGTGTGTGTGTGTGTGTGTGTGTGTGTGTGTGTGTGTGTGTGTGTGTGTGTGTGTGCGCGCGTGCGCGCGCGCGTATACTGTATATAACTACATATTGAGAGAGCTGGTAGTGGACTTCCGGAGGGAAAAGCAGTTTGACCCCTGTCTCCATCAACAAAGTAGATGTAGAGGTAGTACACTCATAAATACATTGAAGTGCACTTAGATGACAGATTGGAGTGGTCTAAAAACACTGAGATGCTCCAAGAAAGGACAAAGCCGGCTTTACGTCATACGCATTCACTACATACGGCGACTAACAGGGAGGCTACGCCTGGTGCATAACTGAAGCATTCCATTCGCAACGTGTAAAAATAGTTTTAGAGGACTGGTCTGTTTTTTGGTTATTGTTTTTTTAATGTACACACCGCTATCACATCTTGTGTAGCCAGTTCCATTGACCACGGTGGAGGTTTTAATTAGTGTGCAGCAGATGCCACACGAATTAACTCTTCAGTTCTCATTAAGATCCTTCAACATCCGCAACAACATGCTGCAGATGTTCTTTCAGTCTGTCGTATCTGAAGTGTCTGGGTTTTCTTTGTGTGGTGGTGTGCTAGGGGTTTGTGGCATGAAAGTGAAGGATGCTAACAGACTGACTAATTAAGAATTACAAAATTCTCTGGGGGCCCCCTGTCAGTGCTGGGCCCTTAGAATTGTCCTAAGTCCCCCTCAGCGGTGCTCCTGGGGGATGGAATTCTGTTGGACATATTGGTGGCAGAGAGAAAGATGCTTCAAAAGCTGTTGAGCATCTTAAACAATAAATGACTGGCTGGTTGAGCTGAAGAGTATCTTCGGTGGCAAGCTAATCTCCTCCAGATGTTCTTCTGAGAGATACAGATGGTCATTCCTACCATTGACCGTTACATTAGATAAGTCTTCCCCTCTTTGCCGCAGTGATGTGGCTGATGACTGATGTGAGTCATGTGACTTATCTTTTTTACCTTTATGTGCTGTTCTGATGTCAAATCCTGTGGGATAAATAATGTATGGCTTACCTTATCTTATATAAGGCAATTTCATGTGGAGCTCTGCTTTTTCATGTGACTACAAATATCAACAGTCAGAAAGTACAGTACTTGCATACAGAGGACTAAAAAGTCAGGATTCAAAACACCTTTTATACATATACAGGGCTCTACAGACAAATGTCCAAAAGGTGCAAAAAAAGTGCAAAAGTACAAGAAATGTGCAAAGATACAAAAAATATGCAACGGTGCTGTGCAAAAGGTTTCAGTCCTTGACTCAGTCCTCACTGAGAAGAGCTAAAAGACTAAAAACAAGGCACAGCTGAACTCGTTGACCCGACTCGTAACAAAATGGAGCCGTATGATGTATGGGTCATTGGGTTTCTCGTGCTAACCCCTATGATGTCCTCCGTGGGAGTGCTAATGAATGGTACTGACCAGCCTGTTATTCCCATGAAGGTGAATGGCTATGATAATTGGTGTAATTGGGCAAGGCTTCTTTGTCCATATGTTTTATGTTCTTTTCATATGATGCTTTTAGCATGGTTTTGTCCATGTGACGGCGCAAGCATTATTAGCAAATACCATCAGCTGACAGAAGCAGCGAGAGGCTCGTGAGAATTCTCAAGGCTGAACTGATGTCAACCAAAGGCCATTATTTGTTCTTGCCTTTTCACAATCATCTGGTCATTAGCCAGTTAGTGGAGCCTTTTCTGAATCATCAATGGAAGTGTAGCCTTGTCTGGCCATCTCTGTGTCCACCTGTTTTTTTTTTTTGCACTAGCAGCGTCCATTTTATTCTCTTCTTTACAAATCCTACGAAGTTCAGGGTTCACAGCGCTCACTACCCCATCATAAAAACACTCAGGATATTTTTTTTATGCAGCACCCAGAGTGCAGGTTGGGGCTAGCTTGCAGTAGCTATACAACTTGGGGCATCAATACCCGCCTTTGAGCAAGGCACTTAACCCCGAGTTGGATCTCCGGGGACAATGGAACAATGCCCTTGTAATAGAATTAAAGGAACACGCCGTCGTTTTATGAAACTGGGTTATTAACCATCTCCCCTATAGTTTTATAAGTGAGTACTGCTACTTGGGTGCAGAGATTGTCCTTGCTGTGGTGAGTGAGAAAGTACTGATGTGATGGGTGATATCTCTGCATCTGATATCTCTCCATCTTTGCCCATATAAGGAGATCCGACTGCTTATCGAAAATTACCTATGCAAGTTGCATTGCAAGTTAGCTCTAGGGTATAGGGTAGCAAAAATCTAAGCTTGCCGACTTAACTTACTGCAGATCACAGTACTCACTCGAAGGCGGAGGACAAAGGTGTGTTGAGCAAAACCCTGTCAGGCTAGTCATATCTGGCTAAATATAAAAATACTGTAAGCAAAACTTATAAAGCCTAGAGGGATAACAAAGAATGGAATAGAAGTCTTTATCACTGCTGTGGAAATTCATCTTTGGCCGTACAAACATTGGCTATTTTGCATAAGTTAAAAATGTAAAAAATGGACTTGTGCTTTGTGTACTTTATTAACTACATACTTGCTTGAGTATGTTTCACTTTTGAGTCAATTTTTAAGGGAATACTATCATTTGAGTATAGATTTTCAGTACTCTATCCACCACTGCCTAAATGAATGAAATGAAATGAGATGGCCCCGGGTGACAGAGACTGGTGTATGGTCGTCCCAATGGTATGTTGGAGCTATGGGCTTTGTGTTGTTGGGCTAACAGGCTGTTGGACCAATGGGATTGGGCATTCATCGAACTATCGATTTGTGGGAATTACGGAGAGTCGGAACAATGACATAGCACCTAATTGGAGGGGCTGTGATCAATGGGGAATGTGTCCCCTTTGACAGGCTGATGTAGCCTACCACCTGTAGCATTTTGGCTCCGCTGCCCAGTGTCTGGTGGTGTGCTCAGAGTCTGGAGTAACAGGCTGTCTCTTCGCTCTCCTCATCACGTTAGTCTCTCTCATCGCAGACAGCAAACAGCGCCCTGACCTCTTCTCTGTTCCTTTTCTTCAATTTCATTCGGCCATGAAGGAGAGCAGCTGCATAGTGTCAGACACATCCATCTTACGCAATTGACTCAGAGCACTCCTGGATACATATGAAGATAGCTACATATGAAAAGCTCTTTTCCAAAAACCCTATGAATCCATTTTTGAAAACAAGAATAAGTCATGTTATTTAATGGCGTATTTCAGGTAATACCAATAAAAACGTAATTGTATTGTTTTGATCAATTGTTTTGAGTAAGGATTACTTGGAAAACAAACAACAACAACAAAAAATTAATTGAAAATGGAGGATAGAGTGTGTTGGAAAAGAGCTCTTCTTATGTAGCTGCACTGCTGTAGCAAACTGCAAAGTTGTTTTTGACAGAGAATGAACACTGCATTGGGTTATGGTTATAGTTATGGTTATTGCTATTTAGCAGACACCTTTGTCCAAAGCGACATACAAATAAAAAAGAAAAACATGACAAATTAATTAACAGTGAATAATTACCAAAAATAGGGAGAATAGCAATATTATCAATGAACAATATCATTTCAAGCAATAACCTAATGAAAATAAAGAATGAATAATATACAGTATATATATATATATATATATATATATATATATATATATATATATAAACATATATAAGTATATATATGTATCAGTATGATATTATATAATACAGATAATGTTATAGTTTGACTTACTGAAACTTTGATGAAGTCGCTGGCGTGGAATAGCACAAAGCCTTACAATTAGCTTCAGCACGTCATCTTTATCTGCTCGCAGGTTGGGGCTCCTTGTCAGACGCGTCGCTGTATTAGTATGCATAGCCCTGGCTGGGGCGTAATGAGTCTGTCTTAAGCCACCTTGGGGCTGACAGCACGCGGTGACCTGACTGCCGAGCTCCTCCGTTCACACCGGTGGCACAGGTGAGGTGGAACGACGGAAATGAAGAGCCATGCAGGGCAGCCAGAGAGAATATGACAGACTTGTACAGCTCACTGCAGCGTGACACTGTGCCTTAGAGAACTCGCAAGCCATAGAAATGGCTGCGTTTTTGGTCACACAAAAAAGTAGCACGGATGTTATGTTATTGTTCCACGGGTGAGAGGAATGTTTTACAATGAAAAGAATGTCATGTCCGCAACACTGCTTTTAGCTCCCATTTAAGATTTTAAAAAGCAACGTTTCGACCTTACTGGGTCTTCATCATGCCTGTGGTCGAAACGTTGCTTGTTTTTTTAAAACATTAAATGGGAGCTAAAAGCAGTGTTGTGGACGTTACATTCTTTTCATTCAAGCTAGTTCCATTTGTCCTGCACCTGCCAGAAGGTGGGTGTGCACACAGCTACTCTTTTTGTATGTTAAAAAAAAACACTCTCTGCATTCCTAACACTCTGCAGCTCAGAGGAAGGCCTCTCTGTGAAATGTGCCAACGTGTTGGCACGCCACACACCAGGAGGGCTGCGTTGAGTCTGGACAAATGCGCCAGTCTGAGCAACTGTCTGTCTGGGGCTACAAGCACAAATGGAACACAGAGAGCTCCGACTCTGCGTGCAGCTTTGCAATTTTTCCGACAGTTGCGACTCAGAATGGCCAAAAAAGAAACACACATGAAAGCCTTAATTACACACGGAAGTGGAGGCAAAATTTGACTCGGGTATTAACTTTTTGCGGACTGTATAAACTGCTTCATTAACGATTAAAAATAGCAGCATAATGACGCTTCTTAGGCCAAAGAATATTATTATTCCTGCTGAGCTCTGTGATGCTGAGTGCCTTGACGCCTGGAGGGGATAATGATTCTGGCATAAACGTCTGGTGCCAAGCCCTGCCAACGGAGCGGAGCGGAGCCCTGGTGCCCGCCGGGGCTCCCTGCGGTCAGCTGCTGTCCACTGCTGTCACTGGCAGAGTGTCCCTCTCCCTGGCATCACTGCTGATTGGTCGATCCCTAGGGACGTGTGTGTGTGTGTGTGCAGAAAGGGGAGCTGGGATCTCAGCCACAGGCCCCCTCACCTGCCCAGAGAGTTCCCCCGAGAGCAGCGCTCACACCTCGTCCAGTCACACCTCCGCGCTCACACCTGCAGCACTCTCACCTTCACTCACTCCCTACCTGCACTTACCCTCTTGATTGGGCCTGACTCATCTTCCACTTCCTGAGCATGACGCAAAGCTTATCAATGTCTGACGTATCCTAGGAACGTTTCAAGCCTTCTGACCAATTCAGGCAGTATAATTCTTCACAGGGGCTGGGATGTTTCAGGTCATCCTGACCAATCAAGGCAATATAATTTTTCATGGCGGTGGAACATTTCAATCATTTTGACCAATCAAAGTAATATAATTGTTCATAGGGGTGGGATGGTTCTTTCAGTTGTACCATAATGAGTACTTGTTTTGTAGTCATGTAACTGACACTGTTGTCCTGTATCCATTTGAGGGGTAGGCTTGCTTAAAGGGATAATCCGGAGTGAAATGCACTTTAGATCAATTTTTCGGACTATTGGGAGTAGCCTACATACGTTGAGTTGACACCAAAATCATGTTTCCGGAAAGGTACGGACTCGATTAAATTCATTCTGGACTCTCTATCCGACCACATAAAGACATGGGGATACTTCGGTTTGGCTTTAGGGACTCTCTACTCACTACCACGTAAGTCTAGTGTCGTTTGGAACAGTAGAGGAGGTATAAAAATAGCGTTTTGTAGCGGCGAAAGGACATGCCCGGGTCACTTCCAGGCTAACGAGTTTTGGCTAAAAACGTGACCTTGAACTTTCTCAAAATACATCCGAATGACATGATTTTGGTGTCAACTCAACATATGTACTCCCAATAGTCCGAAAAATTTATCTAAAGTGCATTTCACTCGGATGATCCCTTTAACCTACTGATCTACCTAGCGTTTCACATGGCTTACTCATGAGAGCAACAGGTCTGTTTAATGATCCTTTACACGTCCGTCCAGGTATACCAACAAAATTAATTTGAAAGTATTCCGGCAACCTGGTCGAGAACAGGTGTGTTCATCAATCTTTTAAACAACACGAACACACAGACCAGCGAAACAAATTTAAAAGTACCACAATTCCCAGATACCCAGTCAACTCATGACAACAACAGGTGTATTTAGCAATCCTTTTCACGACCACATTTAACAACAAAATTAATTTTAAAGTACTACAAATCCCAGATGCCTCGGTGCCTGTGGGAAAAAGTGTTGCGTAATGTTGCTGTGAGAGACTGTCTGTGGGCAGCTCCTGATGGCCTCTGGAGTCAGATAATAATCACTGGGGTTTGGTGTCCCATCCCTAAGGGCACACGCAGTTATCTTAATGCCTCTGGGGGGTAGTTGTGTGTGTGCTTGTACAAGAGTATTTGTCTGCTTCTGTGTCTGCACTGGTGTGTGTGTGATGTTATCTAAATTGCTGTTTGGTGCTTCACCCCTGTGGGCTCACTCTGACAGTAGTTACATCCTGATGTGTGTCACTGCGGGACAGAAGGTGCCTTAGCCTGAGGGAGAGATGTGTGTGTGTGTGTGTAAATGTTGCTTAAATTGCTGTTTGGTGCTTCACCCCTGTGGGTCCACTCTGCCTCCAGACAGCTCTAATCCTGATGTGTGTCGCTGTATAGGACAGAAGGTGTGTGTGTGGGCATCATCATTACACTCCTGAGGCTTGGGGCCAGCTGCTGTGCAGGTTACACATGTCTGTTGGACAGGAGTGCTGGAGGGGGATACAGGAGGAGTGGCCAGATAATCCCCACATTAGCAGGAAAGGTCAACCACCGTCCAGGGCTTATTATGCCCCCCTAAAGGACAAGGATCTCCCTAATAGCCCTAAAGGACTCTAATAGCACACCTTGGGCTCGCGGAGACATTTGATTTGATTTGATTTGATTTGATTTGATTTGATTTGATTTGATTTGATTTGATTTAATGACCACACAGCCAGGCTGGTGGAATTTGTTTTCAGTACAGCTCTTTGGTACAGGTTCCAACATTACATTAAACATTCAACATACAGTATAACATACATACAGACAGACACATTAATACATGACACATATTTGTTATTGTTAAACATTAGTAGACCAGAATGGCCTCCAAGGTCCTGTATAGCCTCAGGCTGGTCATTTCCACAAAACCTGTGCATCAGTTTAGCAGACTGTGTGTGTGTGTGTGTGTGTGTGTGTGTGTGTGTGTGTGTTTGTGTGTGTGTGTGAGTGAGAGTTTCCTTATGTGTCTATTAGAGGGGCAGGTATGTATAGCATTTGTCTGTTAGTATGTCTCTGTTTGTATCAGTAGTTGCGTTTCCAACCAACTCATGCAAATTAGTGATGTGCATCCATGGTAATGCGCCTAAATAAAATAGCCTACACATTAGTCATCATTTCCAACAGCTGCTGATTCTTATTATTTGGGGACACTTTTCCTACGTTTGTCTTCGTCAGCAAAACAACTGTGCACCGATATGTGTATTCAGTTTGTTGTACAGGAACAAGCAAGAGAGTTCAAGCCTAATGTTGGGGAAGTGCCAGAGATTAGGGCAATTGCAGAGCGTGCGGCGGAGAACCTACATGTACTGGTGCAAGACCAATGAGATTCTCTGAAGGTTAGGCCTTCAGTACCTCATGCTGTGCGAATAAACTGTTTCCATCAACTTTATTCGCATTATACTGTAGCGTATGCGCATCGAGAGTTAAACAACCCTCCCTCTAGCGAATCAAACATCTATGCATATGAAATGGTTTTATGCACATTTTACGTGTTTTCAACTGGAATTCCTTATTCAACACTAAATCACTTTTCCTCTGTCGCATGCTATTTGTTTGTCCAGCAAATAATAATGTCCATAGACGAGGTAGAGTACTGTATGTTGCATGCTTTTATGAAAGTATGTATTGCGACATCGAAGTCAGTTTTGTAGTTTCTTAGGTCTCATTCCATCAAACTACAGATTCACTACCCAATTGGATAAACTTACATAGTGCGCCCCATTACGAGTTGATGTACTTTGATAATTTTGGAAACATTATTTTAAGGTACAAAAAAAATCTTTTGTGCTTTAAAATGCGCATTAGGAAGTTGGATGGAAATGCACCTAGTGTGAATGTGTTCCTACGTGTGGAGGGGGAAGGTGTTCATCCTTGTTTGTTTGTATATTGTGTGTGTGTGTGTGTGTGTGTGTGTGTGTGTGTGTGTGCTCTTCTATGTCTGCATATAGTGTGTGTGTGTGTGTGTGTGTGTGTGTGTGTGTGCATGCCCTTGTATGTCTGTATAGAGTGTGTGTGTGTGTTTGTGTGTAAAGCACTTATCCCCTCCTTCATAATAGTCTCTCTACGGTCGCTACCTCAGTGTAGACCTTTCCATCCAGCAGTGACCCACTGGTCAGCACTTGAAACGGGCCCTCTGTATATCTATATATACTGTAGTGTGTGTGTGTGCGTGACCCACTGGACAGCACGTGAGACGGACCCTCTGTATATCTGTATATAGGGTGTGTGTGTTTGTGTGACCCACTGGACAGCACGTGAGACGGACCCTCTGTATATCTGTATATAGGGTGTGTGTGTTTGTGTGACCCACTGGACAGCATGTGAGATGGACCCTCTGTATATATGTATATAGTGTGTGTGTGACCCACTGGACAGCACGTGAGACGGGCCCTCTGTAGGAGCTTAGTGGCTGACCAGGGGCTCAGCTGGGAAATGAGATACCGGGAAAGGTCTGGGGATTCAGCACAGTGAGGGAACATCCTCTTCTCAACCAGACGTGCATAGAATGTGTGTGTGTGTGTATGCTCACACATTTGGCTGTGTGTGTGTGTGTGTGTGAGAGAGAGAGAGAGAGAGAGAGAGAGTGTATCCTTGTACGTAATAGTATCTGTGTAAGCCTCTGTGTCTATGCACTTGTGTGTGTGTGTGTGTGTGTGTTTGTTTGAGTGTGAGAGAGGAGTGTGAGTATGCTTGTATATAACAGTATCAGTGTAAGCCTCTCTGTCCGCTGCTGTGTATTAACCTCATAGCTGAAGAAAATGTGCAAAATCAAAGTATAAACCTCCGTGAATAGGCAGGAAATTGCAGTATTTATGTTGCATGCACTTGCATGGAAGATGTAGACTTGCATATAAAGTTTAGCCCAATATTATTCATCCCCATTCCCTATTTTTATTTATAGTGCACTTTCATTTGACCTGAAAATGATATGAGCGGAGATCAAAGACAGCGCATTACTCGATGATACTCAAAGTACTTCTGTGATTTCCTGCTCAAATACGAAACCAAATTAAATCAAAACATGGCATGGTTAGGAATTATTATAGGATTAATCGCATGTGCATGAGTCATCTATGTGTAACTGTTTGAGAGTGTGTGTGTGTGTGTGTGTGTGTGTGTGTGTGTGTAAACTGTATATGTATGTTACAGCAAGCATGCACATGGAAGATGGCAGGCTTGCGTGAGAAAGTTAGGACCCAAACATACATTCATCTTAATGAGCTCCTTGGCATTCTGGCTGAGCCACTTGGATCTGCTCCGAAGTCTTTGATTCCTGACACTCGAGTGGCTGTCACTGAGTCCCTCCTTCAAACGCAAGCCGACGCCATTGGAACATGTTTAATGTATGAGCGGGAAAAGGTGAATTTCCTCTTCCCTCGGCCGCCGTGGCGTCTCGTCTCTTTGAGGAGAGTCGTTGAAGGGAAAGGTCATTTCCTGTCTCACTCGCTCGCTCCTCTTCTCTTCTCTTCTCTTGTCTTGTCTCGTCTCGCAGCTCAACTTCATCCTGTTTGTGAACATCGTGCGCGTCTTGGCCACGAAGATCCGCGAGACCAACGCCGGCCGCTACGACACCCGGAAGCAGTACAGGTGAGCGCTGGTTGTTGTTCGCTAGTTTTTTTTCCATCAAGCCCGGCACCAACAAGGTCACAGCAGGACCTGTTTAGGTATGCCTGACATTGCCTCGCCACAAATCACCTTTATTTACCTGCAAATGGCTTTTTTTCCACCCTCGTCTAAAATAAGGCCGAGTATAAAAATGGAAGCGGATGGTGCAGTGGAGTGAGTGGGTGGGCGGGCAAGGCAGACAGAGTTCATTATTCTCCAGAGAAGATGAAACACGTCCGTTTGATTGTGAAATTCACAGTAAACACTCCCCTTCCTTCCCAGCCTCTGTCAGCCTGTCTGTGACTAAGCTGGCCTTGGTGAGAGTTTTGGGTGGGAATTGTTCGAAGTGCGGGTGACCCAGATGCATTGTTTGGACACGCTTTCTCTCCCGCTCTTTATTTTCTCTTCGACTTCTCTTTTTCTCTCTGTCATTCTCCCACACACACACACACACACACTCCGGTGATTACCACTGTGTGGGCATGGGACCTGCGGTTTGTGTTGTCTCCTGCAGGAGGGCCTCTCTCTCTGGTGTGTGTGTGTGTGTGTGATGATGATGATGCGTGGAGCCGACAGTCGAGCGCATATTTCCAGTTCAGCACAGGGACATTGTCACTTTACGCTTCGTTCTCCGACCATCTCACACACGCCGCTCCGAGGAACCATGGGCACCCGTTCCCTCGCTAATGGTGTTTTTGAAACACATGGAGATGAGAATGTATGAGGGTTGTGTGTGTGTGTGTGTGTGTGTGTGTGTGGGCAGGGGGGGTGGAGGGTAGGTACTGGGGGATGGAGACGAACAAGGTGCAGAGAGATTGTTTTTTTTTTTGCTATTTCCCAAGCTGTCAAAATAAAAGTGCGTCCTCTGGGATGCAGTTTCAGATGGTGGCGATATTCAGGTGACGAAACCCCATCAAGAGCAAGCCCTGTAGCGCTGCCTGTGCCTACCACACACACACACACACACATATGCACAAACACATATATTCAGCTAAGCATTCATTAGCCACCCCGAGAGCCTTCTCTCCTCAGAGGGTGACAAGAGCCTCCACTCACTTCCCCCTCCCTCTCAGAAAGAGAGTCTTCTCAGTGCACCCACCCACCCCTCCTCCCCCAATCCGTCCTCGTTGGATTCAATCGTATGAGTTTCCATCCAGTGTTTAGGGAAAGAGCTTTAAAATGTGCCAGGGTAATAGAGGCAGACAGAGTGTAACTTCAGTCAGCAATAAAAAAAAAAGAGCACTTTTTGGCTTTCATGCTGAACAAATGGACTCCCTATCTATAACCGACTCTGTGTTGATGAATGGTTTATATAAGCGGAGAAGCACTCAGATGAAAAGGTTGTTTTTGTTGTCATTTTTTTCCCTCGCCAATTTCTTTCTAATCTCCCAGAGCTTGTGGTGGGTTCAGTTCGGTTTCTAGCAAGTAGTTTCTCCCCACACAGAACGACAGCCGAGTCTTTGCTAGGTGATTGAGCAGCTGGAGTTAAATGTTCAAGGTTTTTTTTCTCTCTCTCTCTCTCTCTCCCAGAATGCATTGTGGATTACATGTGTTAAGCGGGCTGTTTTGTTCTGTTTTTTTTATCCTTTTATGTTTTATTTGTGTGAGTGTTGTACATTGAGAGCAAAGTTAACCAAAGAGTCAAATTCCTTTGTTGTGTACGCAAACCTGGCCAATAAAGCTCTGATTCTGACTCTGATTTGTGTCTCCTCCTCCAACAGGAAGCTGGCCAAGTCGACGCTGGTGTTGGTGCTGGTGTTCGGCGTTCACTACATCGTGTTCGTGGGGATGCCCCACACGGGAAAAGGGGTGGGATGGGAGGTCAGGATGTACTTCGAGCTCTTCTTCAACTCGTTCCAGGTGCTCCTCCTCTCTTCTTCTCTTCCTCCTCCTATTCTCCTCTCTTGTTCTTGGGACACCAGATTTGGGTCTTTTTAAAGCATATTCATGGAGCTTTTTTTGTCTTTATTCGTAGGACAGTGAAGAGTAGACAGGAAGCAAGTGGGAGAGAGAGATGGGGTGGGATCGGGAAATGACCGCAGGTCGGACTCGAACCTGGGTCCCCGTGGGCACTCAGACCCGTGCATGTTATGGGCGCTGTAGCCTGTTGCGCTAAAGCCCCCACCTCACCCTGTTATGCCAGATTTGTGACTTTGTGACACATTCCCTTGGGACGCTAAATTAAATAAAGCTGGAAACTACGGTGGTAGAGAGAGGAGGACCGTGACAATCAATGAGTCCACTAATTAATCGACCGGGTAATTCCTTAATGAAATTGGGAAGCAGACTGGACAAAGCAGTCACATCAAGAAGACGAAAGACAACGAAATTAAAGATGCAGTCCACATCGGTTTTATACAAAAGACTTGGATTCTGGCCTGGAGTCATTTTCTGATACCACTCGTCTCTTTCACAGTCTCACTCTCCCGTTCGCTTCCAGTCGGTCTCTGCTATCCAATCCCCATAAAGGCAAATAGCCTTCAAACATATTGAACTCAAAAGGCTTGTAGGGACTGCAGCTCTAAAGTCCTGTAGCTCAATGTAGGAATAGGACTGAGCAATATGGCTAAAGAATTTTTAGGATGTTGAAATTATTCATATTTGTTAATATCGATAGTTAAAGATAATTTTTAACTAATTTGGCATATAGCCAAAGCAGGTAGTAGATGGGGAAAAAAGTTAGCAGCCAGACACATAGTTTTTATAATTTGCTTATATTTATCAAGTGCTTCAGGAGTCATTTTCATAGCATGCACGATACGATACTATATTAAGGCTATGATTTAATTTATATAAAATTTGCAAACAAATGCTTGTTGAACCCAAATTTAAATTTTCAGACTAAAAAAATAATCAGAATGGTTTTATGTAGGACGGAGTCGTGATATCAGTAACTCTATTACGACACAAAAGCTATGTAGAGAATGAATAGTGATAGTGATGATAGTGAACACTTGCTATGTTTTCAGCTACCTGTAAATCCATTGTGGTGAGTTTAAAGCCATTATAGCTTTATGGTAAAAAGAATTACATTGTGATGCAGACAAGCCAGACGAGAGAGACCGTGCGTGAGGTGAAGCCAGGGGAGCCTGCTAACGGTGACGCCCTGGAAGACCACCTGTGGAGGCAGCCGTGGGACAGCAATCTGCCTCCTCATCACACACACACACACACACACTCACTCTCTCTCACACACACAGACACACTCAGACGCACTCTGTCACACACACACAGACACATATACAGACACACCACATACACATACAGTGTATACATACACACGCACACACACACACACACACACACAGATATTCACACACACACACACACACACACACACACACACACACACACACACACACACACACACACACACACACACACACACACACACACACACAAACACGCACAACATCTCTGAGGTTTACAAGGAGGTTGTCCTAATAGAGCTGAATGAATCACTGTCTCCTTCTTCCTCTCCCTCCCCTGCTCTCTCTGTGAAAGCTTTCAGCTCTAATTTAGCGTGCGCTGTAGTCAGATGGAGCTGCATTGCCTCTAATGTGTTATGCCTCTCGAGCATGGAGATTTGGTTGCTGTGCAGGGAACATTTAACACACACACACTCACACACACACACACACACACATGCACAGGCACATGCACACGCGTACACGTGCACACACGCATAACAAAAAAAAAATATGTGAGACATTTGCCAAGAGGCTAAAAAACATTTTCTGCGTTGTGTGCTTTTCATCATCTCCCCCCTCCGAGCCCTCACTATGTTCGGGGAAAGTGCCGAACTTTAAAGGTCACTTTGCCTCCGAGGATGCCTCTTCAACAAAGCACTTCATGTGAATTTTTACCTATTTATTTAATTCTTTTTTTTCTCTCTCTCTCTCCGTAAAAAAAGAAAAGAAAAGAAAAGAGAAAAGTGATGACTGCTTTGGTCTTCCGTGCGTTGCCTTTGCACTCACAGGTTATTTACTTGTTCTTTTTTTCCACTTTCCAGGGCTTCTTTGTGTCCATAATCTACTGCTACTGTAATGGCGAGGTGAGTAGCACAATGCACCTGTCCATTATCAGAATCCCCTCTTGTCTGGTCTCTATTGTCCTGCGTTTCCAAGCCATCGCCTCGCCGGAAAGGTACCCTTTTGAGAAGAGCCACTGGGTGGGAATAGCCCATTGAGTTAGAGATGGGACTGGCTTTAGAGAGCACCCCCGCGGTAAATGTCAAACGCCACCGGTGAATATCGGCCCGCCGTTATCGTAACGCATATGATGCGGAGCTATCAGGATGCAAGGCAGAGGGGTGTCACTGCTCCACACACTCTCTCTCTCTCTCTCTCACACACACACACACAAACACACACACACACACACACACACACACACACACAGACACACACACACACACACACAGACACAGACACACACACACGCACACGCACACGCACGCGCACGCGCACACGCACACACACACACACACACACACACACACACACACACACACACACACACACACACACACACACACACACACACACACACACACACACACACACACACACACACTCACTCTCACACACTCGAGTCCCACCTCGGCAGACTTTCGGCGGAATTTACAGTAGTTGTCTCTGTACTTGTGTTCTGCACAATGGCTATAAAGTTGAATCCAATGTAATCTAATCAAATTAAATCAGACTTATATATGACCGTTCCCACCCACAGAGAACTGCCTCTCCAAATCTTGAACCATTCAGAGCATTTCGACCAATAATGAAATCAGTACGAAACATCTAAAGTTGGTTTGGAACT
This sequence comes from Sardina pilchardus, assembly GCF_963854185.1. Classification (NCBI taxonomy): domain Eukaryota; kingdom Metazoa; phylum Chordata; class Actinopteri; order Clupeiformes; family Clupeidae; genus Sardina; species Sardina pilchardus. The sequence continues at coordinate 24,655,276 of NC_085016.1, read as the reverse complement.
GCGTAGGCGCCATTCTTCTAGTCCAGCTATGCACTCGACACCCTCAGCTGATGACGCATAGTTAGTCCCGTTCAAAAGTGGTGGAAATGGTGGGCTGGTTGGCTAAAGAACTTGGCGTGGAATTGACTCCAGAACCATTTCTCTGCTGGTCTCCCATATTGAGTTCCTGATGAGTTCACATGTTACGACCAAAAGTTGTGAACTGTGCGACCTGGCTCACAGCTCAAGACCAAGCCCCCGCGGGATTACCCTCGTTGAAGGTCACGGAACTCGATAAAAGGTGCAAGGCGAAAATAATAAGCGATGTGGGAAGATAAAAGAACGAAGAGGAGGAGAGAGAGAGAGAGAGAGAGAGAGAGAGAGAGAGAGAGAGAGCCAGCAGCAGCAGTCCAGAGGCCAGCCAGAAAATGGATTCAGTTATGAGGAGAAAATAGTTAGAAAAGAAAACACGGGAGGTTATAAACAGCTACACTAAAGGGACTCAAGGTTACAAAAGTGCTTATAAAAAATAATAACAATAATAATCATAATTATAAAAGTGCTCCTTTATTGGGGTAAAAAAGTGCTCCTTTATTGGTCCAGGGGTAAAAGAGTGCTTCTGTATGATTCCAAAAGGTGAGAATCTAAACTGGGGTAACTCAAGCACGTCAGAGAGCGGTAGCAGTTGTCACCAACCCTCCTTGAAAATGTTATGTCTGAAAATCTAAGCCTCAAGGCATCCGCTAAGCACTCTGTGAGGTACACTCAGATGTTCAGAGTCTAACAACAACAACAAAATAAAACGGCGTCCCGCACACAAGCCTCTGTGTTTGTTTGTTTGTTTGTTTGTTCATATTTCTGTTCCCAAACACTAAAACAATAACAATATTCACAGTATAATGTGTGTCACCTCTCTTTTAGAGCTTTATCGGGGCTCAGACTGCGGAACACTGTATCACTTTGTAACACATTTTCAGGGCTTTCTTTGGGGATAATGAATGATAGGATTACTGCTGTTTGTGCGCCATGTTGTAATAGCATGAACAAGCTTATGGTAGAATTTGCTTAGAACAGGAAAACACAATCTCAGCACACATAAAAAAAAAAGGACTCCACAGCCACCTGGTGAAAAACCTGTTTGGGAAAGAATTACTGTTTACCTCCGTACTGAAAGGAACAAAGAAACGCCTAAGCTGTAGTCACTAAAGGTGAACCTCTTAACACTGTCTAGGGCTTTCGTTAAAAGTGTTGATTCAAGACCTTTCCTAATTGTAACTCAAACAGAAGCTTGTAACTAAATCCTATGCATTATCCATTTGGTGTGGTGGAGCTTACATTCTTGAATTTGTGTGTGTGTGTGTGTGCTAGGCAAAGTTTCAAGGCATGGTCACTTACCTGCCGGATTTCTTTAGTTGTCTCTTGGCAAGCTCCAGAGTTCCGTTTTCTCCTGATGTACTGGCATGTATCCACGGTTTCACACACACAGGTGACATGAGAGAGAGAGAGAGAGAGAGAGAGAGAGAGAGAGAGAGAGAGAGAGAGAGAGGTCTTCATCTGAAGCTTTTACCAGTTAGCTTGTTTACTAGTCAGCTGGTTTACCAGTCAGCTTTTTACCATTCTGAAATTACATTATGACACATTTCAGACAACTCCGAAGTCAGAGGTCAGACTTCAGGGGTGCGTTTCCAAAAAGTTAGTTAGCAGCTAACAACTTTAGCAACTTTTGTTTGTTGCAATGCAATTTCCCATTGATAACCAACTAAGTTGCTAACAGATTAGCAACTGTGGTTTTGGGAAACACACCCCAGTTCTGACTTTAAAGCCAGACTAGATCGCCTTGGCCTGGAATGCAATTTGGAGACTCCAGAGTTACTCGTCATTAACAACTAGTAACTTTTGTGTAGCTAACTATTGCATCTGGAGTGCATGCAGCATTAGGTAGTTAGTGTCACCCCAATGCTCTTGGAAAAAAAGGGTTCTTGGGGTGTTATATAGAACCTTGGGGGTTCCTTTGATGGACCCTTCAAAATGGGTTAAAGAACCATTTAGGGGTGCCATATACAGTATGATGCATGCAATAGAACTATTCTTGGTTCTATTCCTGGGTTTATAAACTGGCAGGTGTATAAACTCAAGCACCTTCAGTAGATTATGAATGCAGACAGCGTGCAGACAAGTGATTGATTAACACACCTGTGGAAAGGTACCTGATGAAACCCATGTTGCCCTACAAAGCAAAAAGGCAGTAACTACGCAGAGTGCAAACTGAATTTTTGGACATGTGGAAGTTGTGCTACTTGACATTAACTTATTTTTGGTAAATAGCAATCTTCATAACAACTTTAATGTCATGAAAATGAAAAAAAAAAAAAAAATTGACCAAAAATGCAGTTACAGTACTGCCTTTTGCTTTGTAGGGCAGCATGAATACAGCACCATTTTTTCTAAGTGTAGTAAGTGTTTTTCTGAGTGTAACTACCAAAATGTGTCCACACAGATCCCTGATCTTGTCTCCTGTTCAATCCTCCACAGGTCCAGACAGAGATCCGCAAGATGTGGACGCGCTGGAACCTGGCGTTCGACTGGAAGGACCCGGTGGTGTGCGCCAACTACCGCTACGGCTCGGTGCTGACCAGCCTGAACAACAGCACGGGCAGCCAGTCGCAGCTGCCCTCCGTGTCCCGCAGCACGGCGCTCTTCTCCAGCCGCGTGTACCTGAGCACCAGTGGCACCTGCGTGCTGGGCGCCCACGCCACGCTGCCCGGCTACGTCTTCAGCAGCTCGGACATCGAGAGCCTGCCGCCGTCCATCCCCGAGGAGCCCGAGGACAGCACCAAGCAGGTGGACGACATCTCGCTGAAGGAGTCCTCGCCCGCGGCCTCCGCGGCCGCCGCCGTCGTGGCAACCAGCGTCACCGGGGCGACCGCGGCGGCGGTCTACCCGACACGGGCCGAGGACGTGGAGGAGTCTCTGTAGCCGCAGGGGTGTGTGTGTAGCGACAGGAGTGGCCATCGGGGGGACATTTCCCGGCTGCCTGTTTAGCACCTCTGCTGTGCCTGGAGACAATCAACTTCAGACTGGAATTGAAACAACTACATCAGGAGACCTTTCTCTGTCTCTCTTTCTCACTCTCTCCCTCAAACACACACACACATAAACCCAGACAAACAAGTACAAGTGCACACACACACACACACACACACACACACACACATAAACCCAGACAAACAAGTACAAGTGCACACACTCACACACACACACACACACACACACACACACACACACACACACACACACACACACACACACACCCTCTCTTTCCTGAGCCTGGCACCGTCAGGGCATCGCTCCCTGGCAGTGCCAACTGTGGAGGGGGCATGTGTTCAGGTTGGCACAAGTCAGAAAGCACAAACAAGAAATGCAGCACAAAAACAAAACAAAAAACAAAACAAGACAACAAAATGGCTGAAGTGCATTACTGATTGTAGATATAAAGAAGAGCGTGATTGTATGGATTCGGATGCCTTGCCTTGTCATGTAGATATCCATGTTCATGACTCTGTGGAAGTTTCAATGAGGGCTAGCGTGCTGTTTCCACCTCTTCGTGACCGATTGCGTTGTGATCCAAGCATGTGTCATATTCCTGACAGGGGAGCTATACCAGGGGGGGGGAATTCCAAGTAACTTACCCAGGTTTGTCACTAAACCACGTACTTGGAATACCCCCCAGGCGCGTAATTGAAGCGTTTCACTTGCGTTGCGTCTGCTGCAACAATTAGCTTCCACTGTAATCATTGGAAGTACTGTAGCTCCACCAGATGTGATAACGGTGTGTACGGTCGGAAAAATAGATTTTAAATTTTAAAATGCGTCAAGAATGGAGCGCTTCAGTTGCGCACCCTGTGTAATTTCCCAGTGACGCCACACTGTGTGGTAACATGTCCACGGCCGTGTGGTCTGTGTGTGTGTGTGTGTGCTGCCCATGGCCATCATCATCATCATCATCATCATCACCACCTTCTGTCTGTGTAAATTGAATATTGTGTGTTAATTTAATATTTTATATGTGTATGTTTATTTTATATGTTTGTTTATTTAATATTGTGCACAGATGTCACTCGACACAGGGATTAGTCTTTAAATTATATTTTTAAATGTTTTTGCTCCAGAAACATTTCACTGCCAAAATAAATATTGTACAGCAGTGTTCTTTTTTGTATTTTGAGTGTACATCTTGCATATGTTTGTACTTTGTCTTGTTGTTAAACAAAATAAATGACTGTTTGACTAAACTTACTTGGTAATAATTTCTATGCAAATTGCAAAAATAGACTTCCATTACTGACATATCCTGATCATTTCCTAACCACAAAAGGAGACAGGAAAAAAACAACATACACAGCTTGCACTGACTGTGTGTATCCAGACAGCAAACATATAAAAGCGAACCCTTTGATCTCTTACATAAACACGTCTTCTCGTCCATTACATAAACGATCCTGGACTCAAAATGGAACATGTCCACTTGACGAAGCTGCGATAATCAGCTGTCGTGTCATCTGCCGTTACAGCAGAGTTGAGTGTTTGTTCTAAACGCAGCCTTTACTGATGTAATTTCTCCTTATGGATCCGTAAATAGACGGACAGGGCTAGTTCTGGAGAACGATTCCAGCCCACAACTAAACCGGGTCCAGCTGCATCTGTGGCACAGTCGACTGGAGTGTCTCAAGGCCGCCGTGTCGAGCCATGTTATCATACGGTTTCTATGAGTGGATGTTCACCAGTAAGACTTGCTAATGTGGCTCGAGCACATAGATAGCAGATGAGCATGTCTGTGGTTCTGAAACGAGAAATGAGTGACTGGCAGGACTCAAGTTGGATCTGAATTGCTTAGTTTGACCAGTTTGTTCATTTGTTCACATTAAATTGATTATAGTATTGCTTTATTTGTATGTCGCTTTGAACAAAGGCGTCTGCCAAATAGCATAACCATAACCATAATCATGTCCGAATATTCACAACTGAGAGGAGTCTCAAGCTGTGTCTCAAAACGCACACTTTTGTCAGTACACTGCTTACTTGCGTTGTGCCCACTCTTCGATGGTTAGTGTAGTGTGCAAGTAGGCAGTTTGAGACATAGCCTCGGTCATCTGTGCATGCATCCCCAACTGAGAAAGACGAGAAGTGGTGGTAGTGGTGGAGGCGGTGGGGCTGAGGTGGGTATAATTTTGCATTGCACCTAATATTTGTGCAAAGCTACTCATCCACCTAGTCAAACGATTTACTCAAAATTAAGCAAAAGAGGATAGAGCAAGTACGAGAGTGTGTGTGTGTGTGTGTTTGTTAACACATACCCAACGGAGATATTATGGCACCTGACAGATCCCCCAGGAGAACTGGAGTTTACTTCTTTGCCGCCAAAGGATGCCCGGCTCCTGAGACGTTCCACTGCGGTTTTATTCCTTTCAGTTCAGTTCATTTAGTCTCTTCTGAAATGTTTGTAGTCATTAAATTCAGAAAGACTGTCTGATGCTTCCTTCCCCAGAGGCCCTGTGGTCACTTCTCCTGGTGTGGTTACAGGTCTCTAGCTGGCTGAGAATGAAAGGGTAAAAAACAAGAAAAAGCCTCTTAGGTGGGGATCACGTTCCATATAACCAAGCAGCAGCACCGAAGCGTAACGCACCACCCAGACCATAGTTCAAGATTGAAGTTATATGTCGTTCTTAAGTTACACAAACAGTGTACGCTCTGTTGCCTAAATTGACAATCGAGGAGCCTCGTGTTAGACTTCTTAAAGTTGAACACAAGTTCAAAACTCAAAATGTCTGAGCCTAGTGTTCCTTGGTGTTCTGAGCCCCCAACGTTGTCTTCAAGGCAGCACTGCCTGGAAGGCGCTAGGGTTAGGCATGGGTTAAGGTTAGGGTTAAAGTCAGGGTTAGGATTAAGTGCCTTTAGTCAACTGTGGCAGTGCTGCCTAGAAGATGATGTTGGGGGCTCAAAACGCCATCGAGCGATGAATGCTTCCACTCCAACTGTTCTGCCGCCGACCATAGCGAACAATAGGAAATCTGCAGCTTGCAGCTGGCCATTGTGAGCCTACACACTCAAACACACACACACACACACACACACACACACACACACACACACACACACACACACACACCATTGAGCAGTGATCATACTCAAACCTGGAAATCTGCTGATGCGCTGACCATTGTGAGCCTACAGCTGTGGAGGCACTCTAAACCGACCTCCCTCTGGGCTCATCAAGGCTGAGGAGGATAGGTAGATAGATAGATGGATACTATCTTTCTTTCTGTGTGAACACACACACACACACACACAGAGCAGTTATCACACACAAACCTGGAGCAGTGGGTAGCCATTGCGGTGGCCAGTGTTGGGAAGGTTACTTTAGAAATGTAATGTGTTACAGTTAAAAGTTACCCTGTTTAAAATGTAATAGTAGTGTAACTACTTGAATTACTTTTTCTGAGTAACGTAACTAATTACTTTTGATTACTTTTTGATTACTTTTTCGATTTTTTAATGATATATATAGTCCCCAAATCCATGCGAAGATTTCGGCCTTGGTCTACAGGCTGCCGAGCAGTTCTGTACAAGCGCACAAGGCAGCAAGGGCATTCAATACATGAATTAGCATCACATTTTTTTGTGAGGATAATATAATGATAATCATAACACGTTTACAGTCAGGCATGTAGGCCTACGCTGATGGCTCTGTAGACGTGATAGAGCCTATCAGAAGGTCCCGTATCAAACTATGGCTGTGGAGGGAAACAGTTATTTTTACATACAATATTCTTTGCAAGGTTTTGCTGACATTATTGAGATGTAATTCAAATTGTAATTTTGAAAAATTTCAAAAGTACCTGTAATTGAATAACACATTTTTCTACAGTAATTGTAATACATTACTGTTACATTTATTTTGTAATTAAATTACGTAACTCAATTACATGTAATGCGTTACTCCCCAACACTAGCGGTGGCACTCAGTGGTTAGATTCATTGATATTAAAAAGCTGCATTTGGGCCCCAGAGTGTACGTAAATAGCGCCGCCATCTTGGCGAGGGGCAACATTCACTGAGGCCAATGGAGAAGAATGTGACTCTTCCTCAGGCTCACTTCAATGGATGTGGACATGGGAGAATGATGTTCATAAAGTCTGGTAGAGTGGTTGCGTGCACATTCCACCTACAGTATATTTAGGACAAGTGCAGGTATACTGCAAGGTTAAAACAAAATACAATGTCTCTAGTAGCTCACAGAGTTCAAATGAAAGGAAACAAGCAATTTCCACCCCACAGGGTCTTTTTCAACCCAATGAAGCTCTTTTGAAATCGCCAATATCCTACGCAGCCAAATGGGAGCTCCTGTAGCGTCTCAGGGAATATGATACCATTATGTCGACATGTTCCTCTCGCCACATAAGGTGCAGCTGCCTGGTTGTTTATCTCAGGAAGGGTTCGCTTGTCTTTATATATATTTCATATGATTATGCGGGAAGTGGAGCACTGTCTGCCAGCAGAGATCTTAACATGAGCGGAAAACGCGGTGAGTGAGGAGGTAGAGTTGCATCGCTGCAGAGGGAGATGAACAGGGAGCCCGAGAAACTGGAGCTTTGATTTTTTAATTTCCTCAGCACCCACACCTGTGTTCTGTTCCCATCCTTCAACAGCGATGAGAACAGGCGAAATGGTTGCTTTGTCGCTGGCTAGTTCTATCCCTCGATCCCCTCGATTATGCGATGACACTTCCTCTAATTGCCTTTCACAAACAATTACCTCTTAGCCACTGGAGTGAAATGCCAACGGGAGTGATGACATTAAATCGCTGATAAACTGGAAATAAATTGTTTTGTTTTTATCCTCGGCTGTGCGTTGATGACTACCAGAGATGGCATGACTGTCCTCTTTATAAGTATATTGTCATGTCTCTCGCATGGATGGAACACAACTGAAGTGAGCTAGCTAGCGACTAGACTTGTGGCTCTCCACACCAGACCAGCGCACTGGAAATGCAAATGAGATTGAGTTTTGAAAAATAAAATAATAATAGATAACAAAAAAAAAGAAAAAACAGTGGCCTGCTCATGTGCCTGTCTCAGAGGAGCTGTTTGTTGTTTGGTCAATTACCTGAATATAACAGTGCTGACGTGGATAGCGGCTGGGGCCGCGGAGAGAGGACGTTTTTCAATTTCTTGTCACATTTCGCGTGTCAAAGACGATCAGTGTCAGTGTGATGAAATGGTACAGCGGCCGGTTGGATTAATGACCTCTGTGAACACCATTACCGATATCCAAAGGTTGGCGAGCCACCCGGTGCCTGCTTAGAAGCAAAACACGTAGGCTAGTACAGGCCATTGGATCTGATTACACACAGGAGTGAGAAAAAACAACAACAAAAAAAAAACACGGAGAACATTTTCACAAGATCCATCCAACTCAGCACACTAATACTGGTGGCTAATGAGACCACAAGGCAAAAAGGCCTCGTTAAAAGTTTCCACCTAACTTGTGCAGAGAGTACACTTTTTGTCTCTCGATCACAACAGGATGCTAATTATTATCATTATACAGCAGCGTTCCATCCGAATAGCATACAATGCGAAACTAGCACAAATTATCACCTGCTGTATAGGAGAGAGGGGGGGGGGGGGGGGGGGGAATCAATAGGTGTGATTGCAACTTTGATCTTCCTCGAGTTGCTGCCAGAGATACGATATGTTGCGTTATACCGCTCTGCCCGAGTACCGAAAGTGCTCCGACTCCAAAATCATTTTTTCACTAGACACGATTTATCCAGCCGCCCTCCTTTCTCTCCCTGGTGTACGAGTGCAGTGCACTTTCGAATGAGAGAAAACAAATCAGAAAGCGCCCTCCGAGATTCTCCCCATTTCATATTCAGCATGACAGTCTCCAAGAGACGCGGACACATGAAATGGGGGTGATAATGCCACTGGCACTTGCAGAAGAAGCTGGCCATTTCCACCCACACACACTCACACACACACACACACAATCGTTTTACAGCACTGCTGCAGCCACAAGTGGCTCTTTACCATATAAGTTACGGCTCCAGAGACGCTGAGCACATGAGCGACGGATACAAACACGGACTTCACCATCTGGAAGCGGTGGATACAGAGAGATATCCCGACGCATCAGTGATCTTCGTAACACCTTCTCCGCACACAGTGTCCCCAGACTAGTAATTATAAAGCTTTTAACGAACGAGGCAGGCCCTTTTCTAGCGGATGTGCGGAACGCAATTATCAACAGCGGAACGGTTCGTCCTGCTGCGCACGACATGGCACGAGCTCCCGTGCAGCCGTGCCCGCACGCGTGCCCGCACTCCTCCGCCCGTCCTGACATTTATGTTAAAAGCACTGCCACGTGCCATGCCACCTCGGACACCTACACTGACGCCTGCCCGCCTGCGCGTGCGTGTGTGTGTGTGTCTGTAGCCTATTTGCGTGCGCGTTTGGCAATGTTTTTTTCCCTCTTCATCATGTGTGTTTTCTGTCCATTCGATGTGCAGAGATGGACTTCTGCTTGTGCTTGTGCACCTGAGGTAAATTGCAGAGGGCTGTCCAGGATTGAGCATGGTGATTTGGAAAATTGCCACACTACCCGAGTGTCAAAATCAAAGGTTATCGACATGGTCAGAACCGGGACTGCTGTAATGTAATTGGAGGCCGCGTGGCTGTTAACATCCAGCCTCTTACTCAACAGGCATCCTCTCCCGGGCGACACGAACAAGTCCGAACAAATCACCTCAGACGACGCACAACCTCTGAGAGTCCCCTGCAACACCGTGAAATCAAATCAAAGAGGGGGAAAACACAGTGAAATAGAGATCCTCGCTCGCTCGCTCGCAAATTCCGATGACCTACATTCTCTGTTTCTGCCAAATGTGCCTGATTCTCCCCCACAATCTTACGAGAGCGCTGACACGCTGGAAACTGACATGAAAGACTGGACTGGGCTGAGTGGCCCTTAGCAGTAAGCAACACTTTCGGTGCGATGCTAGTGGGTGTCTCCTAGGCATACAGATCTCAACTGCCACATACCACAACCAGCATTCATAGCAGATTGAAGTGGAGTAGCATATGTAGCATGTAGGATGCTAATCTGCGGATTTCAGATGCATTATTCCTACTCACAATAGAAAATCATCTTTTCTGTCATCCAACAATTTAGCCCATAGTGACGCTGTCAACAGCGCTTTTGGAGGCGCGAGGGGCGGGCATCGTTTTTCGATAACGTGCGATTTATCGGCGACCTTTTCGACCCCGCGCACGACCGCACACTTTGCAGAAGGACAATATGCAATCACTGTGCACTGTGCCGCTCTCCTGCTGGGATCACTTGCCATTGTATGGCACACCATCCACACTTCTATTGACAAAAGCCTATTCAACCCCAAGAGGAAAATGTGAGTTTTATTTTGTGTGTGTGTGTGTGTGTGTGTGTGTGTGTGTGTGTGTGTGAGAGAGAGAGAGTGTGTGTTTGTGTACAGTATGTATGTGAGACAGAGAGAGAGAGTGTATGTGAACACGTGTGTGTGTGTGTGTGTGTGTGTGTTTGTGTGTGTTCGTGAGAGAGAGAGAGAGAGAGTGTGTGTGCGTGTTTGTGTGTGTATGTGTGTGTGAGACAGAGAGAGAGAGAGGGTATGTGGACACGTGTGTGTGTTCGCAGGAGAGAGAGTGTGTGCATGTTTGTGTGTGAGACAGAGGGAGAGTGTGTGTGTGTGTGTGTGTGTGCTCGTGTGTGAGAGAGAGTGTTGGCCCTTTAAAAGCTGTAATTTTCTTCCAAAATACAGACCTTTTTTTTCAGTTACAACATCTTAGGGGAGTGGGGCCTTGGAGCGCACGGCTACTGATGAGCTGCTGTTTACAGTCCTCAGACCAAACGAGCACAAAGCAGGAAGGCCGGCCAAAAGCGCGCACACACACACACACACACACACACACACACACACACACACACACACACACCTTCAGAGGAAAACCCACATCAGCAACACAATGGCAAAACAAACAAGACCAGCAGATCAAATGCAAAATCAAACATCTTCATGCAGAATGTAGGAGGCTTTTGAAGTTTTAAATTGTTGCTCTGCAGGATAATTACGTTGGGTTGTTTACACAAACCACACAACGGTGGCTCCTTCTCCCTTGGGTACCCTACTCTGATTGGTCCTTTATCCCCTCAGCCCTTAGTGTGCTCGCGGGCCAGTGGGGTAGGAGTAGGAGGGTTGTCTCCAGAGGCGGACATCCCAGGGTCAGAAAAGTCAAAAGTATTTGATCCCACCCATTTAGTAAACCAGGAGATCATACATATACTCAGCTTTTGAGAAAAATTGTTGGCCTTTGTTTCAATAAACTAAGATGAGGAAATCATCATTGCATGCCTCTAGGCTACTTAAATGCCCTACTTTCATGATACAATACCACTGTAGCTTGAACTTTTTACATTTTCCATGAATTTTCCCAAAAGCCGGATATCCCTAACTTTTTGTGAGTCGTCAGTGGAGTAATTAGCAACCAGGTAGATCAGATAATTAGTGCCTCCAGTGTTAAGTGCACAGGTAGAAAGAATATAAGGCAGGACTTTTACTTTTTAGAGCTGTGATGTCTGCCTCTGGTCTCGAGGTGCCAGAATAGAGCAGTGGTTCTCAAACTTGTTCTGTCATTCCCCTCTTTGGAGGTGGGGCCCCACCTGACCCCTGGAATAACGGTAACATTAAATAAATATTATATTTACATTTTGGTTCCATGTTACATTTCCCATCTCAATCTGGCCGATCGATCGCACCCATCCTTTCATGTCTCTATTCCCAAATAATGTGGCCTACCCCAGACTTTGAGAACTATCTAGGGCTAGGCCAGCCCATCACCATCATGGTTCATGAGTGTGGGGCTACAGTAGGTGCAAAATGAATTGTACAATAAAAAAAGATCTAAATGTTGAAACGTGTGACTTATTAAATTGTTTAACTATCATTTATCTCAGATTATTCACTGATATGTTGGATTCCACCCAGTCAGCACAGTAGCCTGAGTGAAAGAAATTGGATAAATCACGGAGAGGTCGTCGGAGGATTGGAGTGATTGCTGAAGATGGAGAAATAATACATGAAACCACGAGTTAATCATTCGAAGCAGAGATGTTCATTATAAATACTCCATGCAGCTAATGGCGGCGGTGGACACATTCCATATCTGACTAGCCCTCTATATTTGCACTTCTAAAGCCATAGAAAGATACATTTGCATGACTCTCACATGGTCCTTAAATCCATCACGACCAGTAGGCTATTCAATGCTTAATGAATGCCCTGCCACAGTTCAGCGGTTAATTTCACCCTCGCTCATTTTATTTGCATAAATACTATTACCATTGCAATGGTGCAAAGATAATGTTCAACAGGCCAGGGGGAGGGTTTTTTACAGATACGAGCTGACCTTGTGACACACAGGTGTCTTTGGAGGATGAGGGATAAGAGAGATGAGGCTTATTCAAAGCCAAGGCTGATGTCTTTTGTTCTGAGGACACAGCAGCTGCACCTCTGTGTCACAAGCGCATTATATTTCATTCAAAGGATGAGAGGGGCCTCAGGAGTTAGCAGTGACGGTCTCTTCCAAAGAACTCCCAAGCAAGTTAAGGTTAGATTACCGTAATAGCCTATACCACTGATCCCTGTGCCGCTGACGACGGATTGGTTTTAATGCTCCTCTTTTAGGGTAGCCTATGCACGGGAAAATGACCAAAATGAGGGTATCAAATTGTTTTCCCGTGATGGTGATGAAACCTCTCCTGAATACGGCTGGCTGGCTGGGCGGATGAATGGTGATCTCAGCGGCCCCCTCTTCACGCTGAAGTGCCCCCCTCTCTGATGTTCTTTGTGTGTTCGTTGATCCACCATGGATGCGTAAGAGCAGTAGTGGTGATTATTAAATCGCCTGTCGTCTCCTGGCCCACGCACACCAGATGTGCATCCGTAGGTTAGAGCATATTCATAAGGGTTTTTTTTTAATTATTATTATTGTTATCCTTTCAACTTTGTTATGGGTGGTGGTGGTGGGGGGGGGGGGGGGGGGTAAGGGCGTGAGAGCACTTGTATCTCCAACAGAGTGCCAGTTCATTTCAAATCTCGTTGACGGGTTAATCCAGAGAACTCCTAAATAGGGTAGGCTACGCTACTTTCCTCTGATATGGCAACATTGCCATCATCTGGCCAGAAATTAGAAAAGCATTACATTTACTTCTGCCTCCCGTCTCTGCCATCGATGAAGTAAGGGATAATGTATTGTAATGCACAACGTTGACCACCAGAGGGTAGCCTACCCCACACCATGTCCAAGCACAGCAGGACACGCTGGAATTATTTCACCCTATGAGCGCACTGAACTCTTCAGTCTCAGAACAATTAGTGCAAACCAAAGATCATAGAGCGCTACGCGCTTGGTGCAAACTGCACCGCATAGTGGTGCTCAAAATGGTTAGTTTATGCATTAAAAGCAAATATTTATGCCATTGAAATGGTCAGTGCAGTTAAAATGGCAAGTCATGATGCCACTGTTTATGTCAAGATAGTCAAACCATGTTGCCAATATGACAGTCTTCACTGTAAATTTCCAATGAACAGTGGGCAAGGCAGCATATTTTCTCTTCAAAGCTACAAAAGTTACACATTATTGTGTGTGGAGGGCATTGATTGCGAGACAGTGCATATGTTTCAAAATTTCAAGAGAAGAGAAGAGTTGCGCCCAAGCAACTACAGAAAAGCTCTAGTACTGTCTTTGTATGCCACTTTGAGGGCTATATTGAAGTTTTTGTGTACACACAATCATATTACAAATTCTTTTGAGCAAAGAGTTAGTTGTCGTTTCATTCTTTTGCTTTAAAAGTACTACCAAAATAGTCGTTACATCATTCTATATGAACCACTGATAGGGAGGTGAGGTGTGTGATGTCACACTGCCCACTTGGTAAGTCGACTACCCAGGGTGCCTCTCATTTGGGCTTTTATATGTCCTCCCTCGACCCTCGCTCCTCGGGCCTCAATCCTCACTGATCTACATAAAGAATGATGGGGCGAAAACAATGGGATAGTCTATCCAGTGTCAGTTATAGATCAGTGGGAACGCCCCTCGAGGATCGAGCATCGAGGATCGAGGAGGCATGTTGAGAGGCACCTCCAGTCCCTCAGTAAGTCATTTCTGTAATTGTTGGAAGTCACAATTGGCAATTAATCAATTGATTAATCTCAGAGTTGTGGTATAGGCCAGAAAACATCTTGGGCTCTTCTCATTCGTCTTTTTATCCATCCTCCCTTCCTTCCTTCCTTCCTTCCTTCCTTCCTCGGTCCTCCAGCTCATTCCCACTGATCTATAAAGAACACTGGATAGACTATCCCATTGTTGCCGCCCCATCATTCTTTATCTAGATCAGTGGGAACGAGCCGGAGGACAGAGGAGAGAGGTTGAGAAGGGGCCCTTGCCTGCTGTCTGACCTGACAGGTGGCAAATTCAGCTGACAGCTCTTCATGGTCCTCCAACTTCTCTTCCTTTCTCTCAAACTTGATCGTTTTTCGGCATTCTCGTGTGGATGGGGGTTCAACTTGTGCATACTGCAGACCGTGAATGGGAAAATAATGAAGGGGTACTGTATATAGCTTGATTGGCTGTGGAGCTAAAACATCAACAGTGTTTAATCGTCCATATAAAACACACGCACCCAAGCCACAGTCCTTTGAACAACCAAGTTTATTAGTTTACTTACAAACCTGAATTTTTGAATAACAAGTATATCCCTTTTTTCCACAAGTTCATAGTGAGCCTGGCACTCTGCTAGTCAAAATTCAAATATGTTGGTGTAGTAATATTTATAACAATAAATTACTTATTAAAGAAATAATGATGAAAAAAAAGACAGTAGCAAAAATGTTGACCGCTAAGAAACGAACAAACAAAAATAACCACATCCTTGCACCATTTCCCATGGGCACACTCACACACTGTCTCTCTCTCTCTCTCTCACACACACACACACACACACACACACACACACACACACACACACACACACACACACACACACACACACACACACACACACACACACACCTTGATTCAACAGGACAAAGTAAACCACCAAGCTGCCGGTGCCAGTGAAACATCAAAATACACCTTTTCTGATAAAGACAAACAACAACAACAACAACAGTAACAACAGTAAGAAATGACAGCAACCTTCGTGTTCCATCAGACCACTCAACAGGTATGGCAAGGTGGTCAAATTCATCTCATTTGGTTTAACAAATAGTCCAATATCATGAACAGCCCTCTAGCTCGTGAGTCAAATATAATCCATGTAATGTAAAGCACTTCAAGACATTTGCAGAATAC